>NC_043021.1:11545077-11605077 GCF_006345805.1 Octopus sinensis
ATTAGCATGCTAGTAGCTGAAGGGATAATCTCCGTAGCTCTTTCACTTTCAGCAACTGTAAGTGAGTGAGTGATAGTGGAATTGTGTAAGTATGCGAGTAGAAGAGAGTATGCGTGTATGTGTATGCAGGCATGGCTGTATGGCTTAGTGATTAGGGATATTCGGCTCACAATTGTGAGGTCATGAGTTCAATTCCTGGCAGCACATTGTGTCCTTGAGCAAGGCACTTTATTTTACGCTGCTCCAGTCCACTCAACCGGCAAAAATGAGTTGTACTGGTAATTCAAAAGAGCGAGCTTTGTCACATTCTGTGTCATGCTGAATCTCCCTCAGACCTGCATTAAGGGTACACGTGTTTGTGGAGCGCTCAGCCACTTGCACGTTACTTTCATGAGCTGACAGTCCCATTGATTGGATCGACTGGTGCCCTGGTTGTTGCAACCAATGGAGTGCTAGCAGCACTTTCACTTCCACCATGTGAGTGAGGGGAACTGGATGTGTATGTGAGTGAATGAATGTGTGTGTTGTGTGAGTGTGCGAGTGTATGTGCAAGTGTGAGCATGAGTGAGTGAGTGTGAGAGTGAGTGAGTGTGAGAGTGAGTGTGAGAGAGTGAGTGAGTGAGAGAGAGTGAGTGAGTGTGACAGTGAGTGTGAGAGTGAGTGAGAGTGTGACAGTGAGTGTGAGAGTGAGTGAGAGTGAGAGAGTGAGTGTGAGAGAGAGAGTGAGTGAGTGTGAGAGTGAGTGAGTGAGTGTGAGAGAGTGAGTGAGTGAGAGAGAGTGAGTGAGTGTGACAGTGAGTGTGAGAGTGAGTGAGAGTGTGACAGTGAGTGTGAGAGTGAGTGAGAGTGAGAGAGTGAGTGTGAGAGAGAGAGTGAGTGAGTGTGAGAGTGAATGAGTGTGAGAGTGAATGAATGAGTGTGAGTGAGAGAGTGTCTGTGTGTGTGTGTGTGTGTGTGTGTGAATGCAAGTACATGCATGTGTGTGTGTGTGTGTCTATGAGTGTATGGCTGTGCAGTTAAGAAATGTTTACAATCATGTGGATTCATGTTCAGTTCCACGGCACAGCACTAGGTTCACTGACTTGCATAAATTTGGTAGCCAGATATTGTGCTGAAGCCCAGTGTGTTTGTGTGTCTATAACTATTTGACAGTCGGTGTTGGTTTGTTTACATCCCTGTAATTAGTGAATTGGCAAAAAAATAAAAGGACCAACAGAAGTACCAGGTTTTAAAAACAAATACTGGGATGAATTTGTTTGACTAAAACCCTTCAAAGTGATGCTCTAGTAGGGCCACAGCCCAATAACAGAAAGAAGGAAAAGATTTTTAAAAATACATACACACACATGCGCAAACCCAAGCATGTTTGTGTATGTATGTGTGCGTGTGCATGCACACATACATACATACACACATACATACATACATACATACATACATCATACATACATGCATGCATACATACATACATACATACATACATACATACATACATATATACGTACATACGTACATACATACATACATACACACATACATACATACATACACACATACATACATACATACATACATACATACATATATACATCATACGTACATACATACATACATACATACATATATACATACACACATACATACATACATACATACATACACACATACATACATACATACACACATAAATACATACATACATACATACATACATACATACATACATACATATACAAAGGGGTGGTGAAAAGTTCCTGGCTTTGGGTAAAAGAAAATACAGGAGGATCAGTAAATTAAGATTTCATTCAACATATTCCCCTCTCAGGTTCACACACTTATTGCAGAAGTCCTTCAGTTTTTCTAAGCCCTGTAAAAGAACTCCAAAGGTTGGGCCTCCAACCAGGAGCTTTCACGATACCTTCAAAGCCAGGAACTGTTCAGTACTCCCACACATATATATATGAAACATAAATATTTATAAATACATTATATATATGTGTATGTTATATATATATATATATATAATATATTATATATTATTGTGTTTGTTTGTTTTGTTTTTTTCCAGTTTCAGCTCTGAGCTGTGGCCATGCTGGGGCACCGCCATTGTGGTGAAAGAGTACAGCAGGGATCACCACCCCCTGCCGAGCCTCGTAGAGCTTTTAGGTGTTTTCGCTCATAAACACACACACGCCCAGTCTGAGAATCGAAACCGTGATCCTGCGACCGCGAGTCCCGCTGCCCTAACCACTAGGCCATTGCGCCTCTATATATATTTATCATACACACTCCATGTTTCTAAATGTCAGAAATGAATCTGGTCACCAGTTTGGAAAATAGTTTCTTCTTTGAAATGCCATCTGAAGACTAGGAACCAGCACGAGTGTGAGTAATAGCTTAGACTGGAACAATAGACAACCTTAACACAAAACACACAAAACACACACACACACCACACACACACACTATCCCACAAACCACCATTACCACCAGCATCATCATGATCCAAATATTTTCAACATTATATCTTTGTCTCTCTCTCTCTCTCTCTCCATCCCACTTATTTTTTCCAATGTGTCTCCACACACCACCACCTCCAACAGTGCCCCCCCCCGTCATCATGGTAACCAATAGCATTAATGACAACACCACCTCCTCCACCACAACCACAACCACTACTACCAGCACCACCGCCTCTTCACCTATGTAAAGGAAGATGTGACACAACGAATGTAACTCACCCCTGCCGTGTATGAGGTTACAGTGCTTCTTGTTGATTTGTGTGGATGTGGAATCTAATTTGGTCCCCTTGCTTAAGAGAAACTACACAACTGATAATGGATAGCTTCCTATCCAGGAGGGAACACTTCTCACTTCTCCACTTCATAACACTACAAACAGCATTATAAATATTTGTAAAGTTTGAGATAACATGACACTTTTTTTTTTGGAACAGTGGATCTCGAAGCAGTCTCTGACTTTCTCTATTCAAAGGGTCTTTTGTTTTTAAGTTCAGTATTTATAGGCACAGGAGTGGCTGTGTGGTAAGTAGCTTGTTTACCAACCACATGGTTCCGGGTTCAGTCCCACTGCGTGGCACCTTGGGCAAATGTCTTCTACTATAGCCTCGGGCCGACCAAAGCCTTGTGAGTGGATTTGGTAGACAAAAACTGAAAGAAGCCCGCTGTATATATGTATATATATATATGCGTGTGTGTGTTTGTATGTCTGTGTTTGTCCCCCTAGCATTGCTTGACAACTGATGCTGGTGTGTTTATGTCCCCGTTACTTAGCGGTTCGGCAAAAGAGACCAATAGAATAAGTACTGGGCTTACAAAAGAATAAGTCCCAGGGTTAAGTTGCTCAATTAAAAGTGGTGCTCCAGCATGGCTGCAGTCAAATGACTGAAACAAGTAAAAGAGTAAAGAGTAAGAGTTTTTACATGCTGTTATTTTATAGCCTTAACTACTTCAAGATCCACTGTTCCAAAAAGGAACTCTACTACATCCAATTATTAGATGTTGGCTGTGGGTCCCTGAAACCTAGAGATTCAGATACAATTGAGCCCCATCCCCATTATCAATATTACTTCTTCCCCACAGCCCCACCACCACCACTCCCCCTCCTTCCAACACCTCCACTATCACCACCATCACCATTATCGACATCATCCCCATCCCTTTCATGACTATCAACACCTCCCTCACCACTATCAACATTGCCTCCAGCCACATTACAACTTAGAAGCCTTCTCTACAGGGTTGCTTGACCTGTTAGAAACAGCAGCAAAATCATCATTAAAAAATAAATCGAACCTCATTACCTTAGCATTTAAACCAGCCATATCTGGTCCACATAGTTTATCTATTTTAATGTTCAGACTAGCCAGATCTGATCTCTCACGCCTACCCTACATTGTCATTCTAAAAACGTAAAAATCAGGCACAGGTATGGCTGTGTAGTAAGAAGCTTGCTTCTCAACCACATGGTTTGGGGTTCAGTCCCACTGCATGGCACCCTGGGCAAGTGTTTTCTACTAAAGCCTCACGCTGACCAGAGCCTTGTTAGTGGATTTGGTAGATGGAAACTGAAAGAAGCCCATCATGTGTGTATATATATATATATATATATATATATACACACACACACACACACATCGTGTATATATACATGTATATATACATGTGTATATATACATGTGTATATATACACATCATGTATATGTGTATGTGTGTCTGTCTGTCACCCAACCACCACTGCTTGACAACCAGTGTTGGTGTGTTTGCGTCCCCATAATTTAGCAGTTCGCCAAAAAGACCAATAGAATAAGTACCAGACTCAATAATTCCTGGGGCTGAGTCCTTCAACTACAAATCTAAGGTGGTGCTCCAGCATGGTCGCAGTCTAACGACAAGCAAAAATACAATCACATTATCGAGCTCTCAAAGCTCCGAGATAACGAAGGGCTAATCCAAGAACAACGTGAATTAAATAAGCTTTACATTCGACAATTCTGAATGCTAAGTACGCTAATGGATTAAACAATGATGAACCCATCCACTGGATAACATAAGATACCCATATTTAGAAAAAAAAAATCAAACTGTTAGTCACATCTGGAACGCCTTTGATCAGAGATCCAAGATCGGCTGGATCAGGGCTGACCTGGTGTTAAACAGCAAAAAAAAACAAAAACAGGAGCAATAACAACCAGAACAGGATGTCATATGGAGCCTGCTGATTCAGAAATGACCAGTGTGCATTTCGTATGAGACAACTAAAGCAAACCTAGGTGGTGGTGGTCATCGTTGTCGTTGTTTACCCAAATATATTTCTCCTTCTGTGGTTTACAGAGATCGTCTGACTCTAAGGCCAGGCTGATGACGATGATGACATCGAGTGACTTACATACTTACATTGAGGTTTTCCCCAACAATGATGATGATGACGACAACGGTGGTCATCATCATCATAGTTCGACCGTGGTCGAGACAATGGAATTTACCATGCTACGCCAGACTTCACGGTCCATCATGGCATTACGGAGGTCCTGTTGCTGGATGCCTGTATCCCTGGAGATTACATCAGGGTAGGAGAGTGTGCACCCTCTGGCATTGTGAGTAGATGGCTTCCAAATGGCTTTTACGACAGTGGTGGTGGTGGTGGTGGTAGTGATGATGATAATGGTGGTAGTGATGTTGACTGTGACGATATTAACATTGGAGGTAGTGATGGTGATGATGGTGGTGGTGATGAGTGCAATGATGATGGCAATGTTGGTGATGATCATGATGAAGATGGTGGTGTTAATGGTGGTGGTAGTGATGTTGATGATGTTGACAGAGGTGATGATGATGATGGCAGTGGTGGTGATGATGATGATGATGAAGATGGTGGTGTTAATGGTGGTGGTGGTGGTGGTGGTAGTGATGTTGATGATGTTGACAGAGGTGGTGGTGGTGGTGCAGATGATGATAGAGAAGATGGTGAAAGCAGTTGTGATGGTGATGGTTGCAGTGATGTTGGCAGTGGTAAGGACAATGATGCTGAGCAGTGGTGGCACATTTGTACACATCCTTCCGCCACCAACAGCAGCAGTGGACCTTTCTGCCCGCCTGGATTTTTCCCTTCTGATATTCACATTGAAACTAAATTTCAAAGTTTCTATGAAGTTATTACAAATGTAATTGATCCTATTTCCACACGGAGAGAGAGAGAGAGAGAGAGAGAGAGAGAGGGGTGGGGTGGGGAGAGAGAGATGGATAATAGAGAAAGAGGGTGGAGGGGAAAATAAATAGCTAGAAAATCTTGATTAGAAATTTGAAAAGAAAAATCTCTAAAAATATTTCTTCTTTAGCTTGAAATACCAATATATACAACATTTAAAGTGTGTGTGTTTGTGTGTGTATGTATATATATATATATATATATATATATATATATATTATATATATATATATACACACACTAATATACTACATTTAAAGTGTGTGTGTGTGTACGTACATATATATATATATATATATATATATACAGACTAATATACTACATTTAAAGTGTGTGTGTGTACATATATATATATATATATATATATTATATATATATTATATATATATACACACACATACACCAATATACTACATTTAACGTGTGTATATATATATATATATGCATACATACAGACACATTTAAAGTGTGTGTGTGTATATATATATATATATAGTATGTCTAATATTGTATCATAATGCAGTATGTGTAATATAGTGTATATTATATTTACACACAAACACTATTTATATATATATATATATATATATATATATATATATGCATGCTTATAGACATACATACATACACACACACACAGTGGTAACACATGCCAATTCTCAGGATTTTTATCTCACAAATTATCATGTTCAAAAATTAGTGACAATACACACATACACTGTACTGTAAAGGCAACACACGCTCACACACATACACAAACAAACACCACACTCACATGCAAACAGACCACGCTCACACGTACACACACAAACAGCGATGGCATTCCTTTTGATTTTCAGAATGTCTGTTTTCTTCTTTCTACTTTGGCATTCCATTAATGCCACCATCTGACGTACATTTTTGCATCGATTCCATCTCACCGCCGCCATCAACACATACACACACACACCACACACACACACACACACATCCGTACATATTTTACAAATAAATATATATTCAAAGAACATGTATATCAGTGTATAAATATATATAATTAACTTTATATAAAGACATACACACACACACACACACACACACATTGAAATACCCATTTTAAATATAACATATATATTCAACTATGAATGACGATATACACACACATGCACAAATATACATATACTTACATACATACATACATATATATATATATCTATATATATATAGACACACACACACACAAATACATACATGTGCATATATATTATACTTATACACAAATATGCATATATATATATATACACACACAAATATACATACATGTGCATATATATTATACTTACAAATATACATGTACATATATTTACACACAAGTATACATATACATATATATACACACAAGTATACATATACATATATATACACACAAGTATACATATACATATATATACACACAAGTATACATATATATATATATATATATATATACACACACACATACACAAGAATACATATATATAAATATACATACACATATACACACACAAATATATATACATAGATACACACAAAGAAACACAAAGATACAGACACATGCACACATAATATATATATATACACACACATACTCATACATTCACACACAAAGATACATACACAAACATATACACACAAAGATATATATAAACAAACTAACATGCACAAAATTTCAATTTTTAGAAATAAACTTTGACATTTTTTCAATATCAATATTATTTTGGTTGATTCCATCTCATTTTCTTTTTTCGCTATTAACCAATCATCGCAATATTTTCCAATATTTTTAGCATTAAAACCAAATAAAACTTTCAAATGAGCATCAATACGGATCCTGTTTTGGTATTTAATACCAAATGGAACACACATACACACGTGCTTACACATATAATGCATAAACACTACACACGTATATGCACCCCACATGTATACACACACTATATACATCACACACATATGCACATTTAAACACTATAAACACATGCATACCACACACATATATACCTATAGTGTGTGTGTGTGTGTATATATATATATATATATATATAGACTCACACATACATGCACATTATATAAAGTACCATATGTTTTTATAGAAGACACATGCACATATGTTTACAGAACATACATATACGCACGCATTTGTATATACACCACATATATGCACATGAATATGCAGATGTATACACATGTATATATACTGCATACATATATTTTACACACACACACATATATACATATATATATACATGACACATATGCACATGTATATATACCACACACATTTGGTATATACTCCAGACACACTTACAGAAATAACCACATGGAAATACTCAGAAAACAGAAACGAAACTAAATTATGATGAATTAATAAAGAGACCCGACATTTTTTAAAAATTAAGTGCAAAATGTATGTACATATGTATGCACACACACGCAGGCACATACACATACACACTGATAACCATCATTAAAATACATCCTAGAATTTAATGAGGGAAAATATTTATATCAATACAAACACACCCTATAATATATATCTGTGCATGCATGTATGTATGTGTGTGTGTGTGTGTGTGTGTATTTTTATATAATTTCACATCCTTATGTACACGAATATTGTTTTTTCTAATTAGGTACAGACATTCTAGGAAGGCAGAAATGATGGTGGCACGGCAGAGAGGAGTTGTGTTACTGTGCCGTTTATGGCCACCCCTCAGAGGAAACAGGAGGGGAACAAAGTTGAGAATAAAGTGAACTCGACTCGACCAAGAATTAAAACCTCACTTCGTTGTCCCTAAGCAAACAGTTTTGCTTTTGGGAACTATCTCATGTAGTAAGAAACTCCGCCAAGGGGGAAGCTGAACCACAGAAGGTTTTCAGAGGAGAATCCTCACACCCCAATGCATCCCATCCCATTCATACAAATATTTTGGCCCTTAAGTCCTTAGACTCTAAGGAGGGGTATCCAGGTTATGAATCCTGGATACCCTTGTGTTGCCACATTCCGTTTCCGTGCTACTATTGTCTGCATTGCAACCCTAATGGATGGTGCCCCTAAGGCACCCCAGAGCCAATATACCTTGGATGTTGTAACCAGTTCAGTCGAAGATGTCAGCTGACTGGAGGGTAAATTGTGCCTTCTGAAATTAAACATCTGGAGCAGACCCAGCTGGAGCTCTTCTCAGTTGCTTCATCACCTTAAGAACTCAGCTTCTCTTTCTCCTACTTTGGTACGTGCCTTTCGTCTCTGCATTGGAACATGCCTTTTATTTCTATAATTTTTTTAAAATGCAAATCACGGCATTGTTGTGTTTACATCCCTATAACTTAACAGTTCACCAAAAGAGACCGATAAAATAAGTACCAGGCTTAGAAAAAGAATAAGTACTGGGTTACTTCAGACAACTAAAAACCCTTCAAGGCAGTGCCCCAGCATGACCACAGTCTAATGACTAAAACCAGTACAAGATTAGATATCCACTCCTTAAATTAATATGTACCATATTTTGTGGTTTATTAGACACATTTTTTCTATAAAATGTCTCCAAAAACCATACTGTGTCCTATAAACCGAAGGTCAATGATGGGAGCTATAAGTTTGGGATGTGGGCTGGGCTGTAGCTCTCCCAGTTATGTCCGATGCCAAGCCACTGAAACTAAAACAAGTCCAGCATTTCAAAATAACAGTAAATTAATAACATCTTGAGACAAGCTATTTATAAAATATTAAGCACTCTTGACTTTTTTCCTGATTATTACCTTCTAAATTGGGATGCTTCTAATGCACCGGAGTGTCTTATGAACCAGTGCTTCTCAAACTGTCTGATGTGACGTACCAGCAG
The DNA here is from genome assembly GCF_006345805.1 of Octopus sinensis. Taxonomy (NCBI): domain Eukaryota; kingdom Metazoa; phylum Mollusca; class Cephalopoda; order Octopoda; family Octopodidae; genus Octopus; species Octopus sinensis. Next base: position 11,554,665 of record NC_043021.1, read on the forward strand.
TTTTTTTTCCAATGTGCCAGGGACCAGTAATATTTCTTAGTAATATTTATTTACACCGGAAACAATACATATGATGAATATAATAAAAGTTGACAAATTTTTGTTTTATCTTATATTTTGTAAGCAAATAATACAATATTAGATAAGCATTTTAAAAGAATTTTATAAGGTTTCTTTCTTTTCTGGAAACTTGCCACATACAGGGTTTTGAGATTTTGATGAGATAACTTAATTTTTAGGATGTTATTGTAGGGTAGGTGTGAGAGGCCAGATCTGGCTAGTTGAACTCTTTAGCACTCAGACACTTCTGCCAAATGTAATGCTCTTTTATTCATGTTGTCTTGAATTAATCATGCATTATTTTGTGGCTTCAAGATTTCATCAGCACAATCATCATTGTTTAACATCTGCTTTCCATGCTACCATGGGTTGTACGATTTGACAGAGGACTGGCGAACCAGATGGCTGCACCAGGCTCCAATCTGATCTGGCAAGGTTTCTGCAGCTGGATGCCCTTCCTAATACCAACCATTCCGAGAGTGTAGTGGGTGTTTTTACATGCCACCGGCACGAGGGCCAATCAGGCGGTATTGTCAATGGCCACACTCAAGTGGTGCTTTTTATGTGCCATCTGCACAGGAGCCAGTCCAGCGGCACTGGCAACGACCTCGTTCAAATGATTTTCATGTGCCACCGGCACAAGTGCCAGTAAGGCGATGCTGGTAACGATCACATTTATGTGGTGCTTTTTGCATGCCACCGGCAAGGAAGCCAGTCAGTTGTTCTGGCAGTGATCATGCTCAGATGGTGCTCTCAGTGCTCCACAGGCATGGGTGCCAGCCATCAAATTTGCTGATGTGAATTGTTTATTTTTAATATGACATTGTAGGATAGGTGTGAGATGGTGGATCTGGCCAGTTTGAACATAAACAAGGCAGAATATTATGGCTGGTTTAAATGCTAAAGGGTTAAATGACAAAAGTACGATGGAGAGAAAGACAGGGATGCGGAGTTGGTCAGGAGGACGGACTGGCTGTAATAGGAGGACAAAGAGGGAGATGAAGCGATAAAGGCAAGAGTAGGTGATGGGTGGCAATCAAGAAGATTCAGAGGGGAGAGGGAGTGTTGGCTGGCAAGTTAGAGTGATTTGGATGGTGAGGAAGATGATAGCCATCCGATGTGCTCTGTATTAAATTTGGAAAACTTTTCTGGAAGACCTGAAGCCAAGTAGGCTACTGAGGACACTTTCTGTTATGGGCTCTGGTTTAACCCTTTTGTTACTAACCCGGCCAAAACCGGGTCTGGCTCTGTGGTAAAAATGTCTTGCTTTCATAAGTTTTGAATTTAAATCTTCCACCAAACCTTAGTCACAATTTATTTTCCTAACACTAGCTGAATGATAACTAAGTTATTTTACTAAATTCTTGGTATATTTAAAGTAATTGAAAGAAACATAGAGCATCTCAACAGAAATACAGTAACGAAAGGGTTAACCAGTTTCACTTGCAATGATGGGGTTGCTTTGGGGCCATGATAAATGACATTTGCGCATGATTCCCCAAAGTGGGATAATACTCCAACCAATATAACAATTTGCATCTATATCAGGAAACCTTATTAGACTAGCTCCTATTATATTAAACTTGAACATAGGAAACAAAAGTGAGTACTTTTGTTGGTCAGCTTGACAGAGAGAGAGAGAGAGAGAGAGAGAGAGAGAGAGAAACTTTGTGGTCGTGATCACGAGATGCTGTCATTATCTATCATCGTTAATATTAAAATCGTCATCAGCAGCAGCAGCATTATTAATGTCATCTGTTTATGAATAACATCATTAAAATATTTGAATATGTATTTTGTTATGTTAGCACAATAACAAAACTATTTCGATGCAAACAAGGCAGGGGTGGTGGCCAGCATTCTAGTTTTGCATAGAATTGTTCTGGTTTGCCTTTTATTATTCGGAATGCAGTAAATTGAGAATATATATCTGTGTATGTGTTCGTGTGTGTCTGTGCGTGTTCGTGCGTGTTCGTGTGTCTGTGCGTGTTCGTGTGTGTTTGTGCGTGTTCGTGTGTGTGTGCATGTTCGTGTGTGTTTGTGCATTCGTGTGTGTTTGTGCATTCGTGTGTGTTTGTGCATTCGTGTGTGTTTGTGCGTGTTCGTGTGTCTGTACATGTTCGTGTGTGTTTGTGCATTCGTGTGTGTTTGTGCATTCGTGTGTGTTTGTGCGTGTTCGTGTGCCTGTGCATGTTCGTGTGTGTTTGTGCATTCGTGTGTGTTTGTGCATTCGTGTGTGTTTGTGCGTGTTCGTGTGTCTGTGCATGTTCGTGTGTGTTTGTGCATTCGTGTGTGTTTGTGCATCCGTGTGTGTTTGTGCATTCGTGTGTGTTTGTGCGTGTTCGTGTGTCTGTGCATGTTCGTGTGTGTTTGTGCATTCGTGTGTGTTTGTGCATTCGTGTGTGTTTGTGCATTCGTGTGTGTTTGTGCATTCGTGTGTGTTTGTGCGTGTTCGTGTGTCTGTGCATGTTCGTGTGTGTTTGTGCATTCGTGTGTTTGTGCATCCGTGTGTGTTTGTGCATTCGTGTGTGTTTGTGCGTGTTCGTGTGTCTGTGCATGTTCGTGTGTGTTTGTGCATTCGTGTGTGTTTGTGCGTGTTCGTGTGTCTGTGCATGTTCGTGTGTGTTTGTGCATTCGTGTGTGTGTTTGTGCATTCGTGTGTGTTTGTGCGTGTTCGTGTGTGTCTGTGCATGTTCGTGTGTGTTTGTGCATCCGTGTGTGTTTGTGCATCCGTGTGTGTCTGTGCATGTTCGTGTGTGTTTGTGCATTCGTGTGTGTTTGTGCGTGTTCGTGTGTCTGTGCATGTTCGTGTGTGTTTGTGCATCCGTGTGTGTTTGTGCATCCGTGTGTGTTTGTGCATTCGTGTGTGTTTGTGCATTCGTGTGTGTTTGTGCGTGTTCGTGTGTTTTTGCGTGTCCGTATGTTTGTGCGTGTGCGTGTTCGTATGTGTTTGCATGCGTGTGTGTGTGCCTTTATATGTGTGGGTGTGTGAGTGTTTGCATGTGAGTGCATGTGTGTATTTGTATATGAGTGATTGTGTTTGTATGAATTCATGTGCATTTGTATGTGTGTATATGTGTATGTGTGTGTTTCTACGTATGAGTCTGCACGAGTGTGTGTGCATGTGTGTGTTTCTATGTATGCATGCATTTGTATGTGCATGTGTCTGTGTGGGAAGGGTGGTAGGTAAGCAGGCAGATATAGATATTTGTGTGTGAGCATGCATACATAAAGCCATGGGGCTGAAATGCAAACTCCACTTTGGCAGAATTTGATCTCAAAACCGACATTTGAAACTAAGGAGCCTACAAAGATCAAAACTCAGTTGTGTGGGTAAGAAACTTGCTCCCCAACCCCTTGGTTCTGGCTGAGAGGGGTGCTGTCAGATTTACTTTTCGTCCTTCTGGGGTCCAGGGGGAAGAGGAGCGATTAAATATTAAGCATAAAGGAATTTCACCCTCCCAAGAAACACAGGCCAGCAGCGAAGACCATTAGCCCTTTAGACCTCATGTCTTGCGCAATCACTCGTGTTCTTTCCATCGTTCTTTGGTCTCCCCAGCTTCCACAGAAGCACCTTTCATGAGAAGGACTCCCAGAGATTCAATCTCTGAATCAGAGAGGATCCTTTGCTTGTCTGAAACAAGCAGCCAGGTACATAGGTTGTTTTGCTTTTCATAGCAAATGTTTTCACACACAGCAGGGATGCTACCCCTCCTGCTATACTCCCCTCCACTCAAACCTGGAAGGCCCCGCTGGTGATTAACAGCTTTCTTCAACTGTAACATACCTGCAGACAACAGACAAGCAATTGGTGTCATATTTTCTTTCGTTCTTTCTTTTTTTGATATCGGCTGTTGGAGAGTACCTCCCTTTCTCCACCTACACAGGGGGAGGATGGTACCATTATTTTGTCCCTGTGCCAGAGAGGTAAAGGGAGAAGGGCAACAGCCCCTACTGTGTGTAAAAACATTTGCTATGAAAACAACTAAGAGCAAAATAATCCACATATTTAGATGTCTGTTTAAACAGCAAGGAAGTCTATCTGCTGCTGAGATTGATAGTTGGGGTTCTTTCTATGAAAGCTGGAGACCAAAGAATGGGGGGAAAGAACTAAAATCTGCTATAAGGTATTGCTCAAGACATGAGGACTAAGGGGTACTGATCTATGTAGCTGGCCTTTGCTCCTTGGGAAGCTGAAACTCCCAAGTACCATATCAATATTTTATCAACTCCCATCCCAAGAAGGAAGAAAAGAAAATCTGACCATGTCCAGTAAGTTCCCTGTCATCAATTCACCGCAGGGAAAGTTCCCTGTCATCAATTCCCCGCAGGGAAAGTTCCCTGTCATCAATTCACCGCAGGGAAAGTTCCCTGTCATCAATTCCCCGCAGGGAAAGTTCCCTGTCATCAATTCACCGCAGGGAAAGTTAACTGTCATCAATTCACCGCAGGGAAAGTTCCCTGTCATCAATTCACCGCAGGGAAAGTTCCCTGTCATCAATTCCCCGCAGGGAAAGTTCCCTGTCATCAATTCACCGCAGGGAAAGTTCCCTGTCATCAATTCCCCGCAGGGAAAGTTCCCTGTCATCAATTCACCGCAGGGAAAGTTAACTGTCATCAATTCACCGCAGGGAAAGTTCCCTGTCATCAATTCACCGCAGGGAAAGTTCCCTGTCATCAATTCACCGCAGGGAAAGTTCCCTGTCATCAATTCACCGCAGGGAAAGTTCCCTGTCATCAATTCACCGCAGGGAAAGCTCACTGTCATCAATTCACTGCAGGGAAAGTTCCCTGTCATCAATTCACCGCAGGGAAAGTTCCCTGTCATCAATTCACCGCAGGGAAAGTTCCCTGTCATCAATTCACCGCAGGGAAAGTTAACTGTCATCAATTCACTGCAGGAAAAGTTCCCTGTCATCAATTCACCGCAGGGAAAGTTAACTGTCATCAATTCACTGCAGGAAAAGTTCCCTGTCATCAATTCACCGCAGGGAAAGTTCCCTGTCATCAATTCACCGCAGGGAAAGTTCCCTGTCATCAATTCACTGCAGGGAAAGTTCCCTGTCATCAATTCACCGCAGGGAAAGTTAACTGTCATCAATTCACCGCAGGGAAAGTTCCCTGTCATCAATTCACCGCAGGGAAGCTCACTGTCATCAATTCACTGCAGGGAAAGTTCCCTGTCATCAATTCACCGCAGGGAAAGTTCCCTGTCATCAATTCACCGCAGGGAAGTTCCCTGTCATCAATTCACTGCAGGGAAAGTTCCCTGTCATCAATTCACCGCAGGGAAAGTTCCCTGTCATCAATTCACCGCAGGGAAAGTTAACTGTCATCAATTCACCGCAGGGAAAGTTCCCTGTCATCAATTCACCGCAGGGAAAGTTAACTGTCATCAATTCACCGCAGGGAAAGTTCCCTGTCATCAATTCACCGCAGGGAAAGCTCACTGTCATCAATTCACTGCAGGGAAAGTTCCCTGTCATCAATTCACCGCAGGGAAAGTTCCCTGTCATCAATTCACCGCAGGGAAAGTTCCCTGTCATCAATTCACTGCAGGGAAAGTTCCCTGTCATCAATTCACCGCAGGGAAAGTTCCCTGTCATCAATTCACCGCAGGGAAAGTTAACTGTCATCAATTCACCGCAGGGAAAGTTCCCTGTCATCAATTCACCGCAGGGAAAGTTCATTGTCATCAATTCACTACAGGGAAAGTTAACTGTCATCAATTCACTACAGGGAAAGTTCTCTGTCATCAATTCACCGCAGGGAAAGTTAACTGTCATCAATTCACCGCAGGGAAAGTTCCCTGTCATCAATTCACTACAGGGAAAGTTCATTGTCATCAATTCACTGCAGGGAAAGTTCCCTGTCATCAATTCACCACAGGGAAAGTTAACTGTCATCAATTCACTACAGGGAAAGTTCATTGTCATCAATTCACTGCAGGGAAAGTTCCCTGTCATCAATTCACTACAGGGAAAGTTCATTGTCATCAATTCACTACAGGGAAAGTTAACTGTCATCAATTCACTACAGGGAAAGTTCTCTGTCATCAATTCACCGCAGGGAAAGTTAACTGTCATCAATTCACCGCAGGGAAAGTTCCCTGTCATCAATTCACTACAGGGAAAGTTCATTGTCATCAATTCACTGCAGGGAAAGTTCCCTGTCATCAATTCACCACAGGGAAAGTTAACTGTCATCAATTCACTACAGGGAAAGTTCTCTGTCATCAATTCACCGCAGGGAAAGTTCTCTGTCATCAATTCCCCGCAGGGAAAGTTCCCTGTCATCAATTCACCGCAGGGAAAGTTAACTGTCATCAATTCACCGCAGGGAAAGTTCCCTGTCATCAATTCACTACAGGGAAAGTTCATTGTCATCAATTCACTGCAGGGAAAGTTCCCTGTCATCAATTCACTGCAGGGAAAGTTCCCTGTCATCAATTCACCGCAGGGAAAGTTCCCTGTCATCAATTCACTACAGGGAAAGTTCATTGTCATCAATTCACCGCAGGGAAAGTTCCCTGTCATCAATTCACCGCAGGGAAAGTTCCCTGTCATCAATTCACCGCAGGGAAAGTTCCCTGTCATCAATTCACTGCAGGGAAAGTTCATTGTCATCAATTCACCGCAGGGAAAGTTCCCTGTCATCAATTCCCCGCAGGGAAAGTTCCCTGTCATCAATTCACTGCAGGGAAAGTTCATTGTCATCAATTCACCGCAGGGAAAGTTCCCTGTCATCAATTCACTGCAGGGAAAGTTCCCTGTCATCAATTCACTGCAGGGAAAGTTAACTGTCATAAATTCACCGCAGGGAAAGTTCTCTGTCATCAATTCACCGCAGGGAAAGTTCCCTGTCATCAATTCACTGCAGGGAAAGTTCCCTGTCATCAATTCACCGCAGGGAAAGTTCCCTGTCATCAATTCACTGCAGGGAAAGTTCCCTGTCATCAATTCACTGCAGGGAAAGTTCTCTGTCATCAATTCACCGCAGGGAAAGTTAACTGTCATCAATTCACCGCAGGGAAAGTTCTCTGTCATCAATTCACCGCAGGGAAAGTTCCCTGTCATCAATTCACTGCAGGGAAAGTTCATTGTCATCAATTCACCGCAGGGAAAGTTAACTGTCATCAATTCACCGCAGGGAAAGTTCACCGTCATCAATTCACCGCAGGGAAAGTTAACTGTCATCAATTCACCGCAGGGAAAGTTCTCTGTCATCAATTCACCGCAGGGAAAGTTAACTGTCATCAATTCACCGCAGGGAAAGTTAACTGTCATCAATTCACCGCAGGGAAAGTTCCCTGTCATCAATTCCCCGCAGGGAAAGTTCCCTGTCATCAATTCCCCGCAGGGAAAGTTCTCTGTCATCAATTCACCGCAGGGAAAGTTCCCTGTCATCAATTCACCGCAGGGAAAGTTAACTGTCATCAATTCACCGCAGGGAAAGTTCTCTGTCATCAATTCACCGCAGGGAAAGTTACTGTCATCAATTCACCGCAGGGAAAGTTAACTGTCATCAATTCACCGCAGGGAAGTTAACTGTCATCAATTCACCGCAGGGAAAGTTAACTGTCATCAATTCACCGCAGGGAAAGTTAACTGTCATCAATTCACCGCAGGGAAAGTTAACTGTCATCAATTCACCGCAGGGAAAGTTAACTGTCATCAATTCACCGCAGGGAAAGTTAACTGTCATCAATTCACCGCAGGGAAAGTTCCCTGTCATCAATTCACCGCAGGGAAAGTTCCCTGTCATCAATTCACTGCAGGGAAAGTTAACTGTCATCAATTCACCGCAGGGAAATTAACTGTCATCAATTCACCGCAGGGAAAGTTAACTGTCATCAATTCACCGCAGGGAAGTTCTCTGTCATCAATTCACCGCAGGGAAAGTAACTGTCATCAATTCACCGCAGGGAAAGTTCCCTGTCATCAATTCACTGCAGGGAAAGTTCATTGTCATCAATTCACTGCAGGGAAAGTTAACTGTCATCAATTCACCGCAGGGAAAGTTCCCTGTCATCAATTCACCGCAGGGAAAGTTAACTGTCATCAATTCACCGCAGGGAAAGTTAACTGTCATCAATTCACCGCAGGGAAAGTTAACTGTCATCAATTCACCGCAGGGAAAGTTCTCTGTCATCAATTCACCGCAGGGAAAGTTAACTGTCATCAATTCACCGCAGGGAAAGTTCCCTGTCATCAATTCACCGCAGGGAAAGTTAACTGTCATCAATTCACCGCAGGGAAAGTTCTCTGTCATCAATTCACCGCAGGGAAAGTTAACTGTCATCAATTCACCGCAGGGAAAGTTCCCTGTCATCAATTCACCGCAGGGAAAGTTAACTGTCATCAATTCACCGCAGGGAAAGTTAACTGTCATCAATTCACCGCAGGGAAAGTTCCCTGTCATCAATTCACCGCAGGGAAAGTTCCCTGTCATCAATTCACTGCAGGGAAAGTTCATTGTCATTAATTCACCGCAGGGAAAGTTAACTGTCATCAATTCACCGCAGGGAAAGTTCCCTGTCATCAATTCACCGCAGGGAAAGTTCCCTGTCATCAATTCACTGCAGGGAAAGTTCATTGTCATTAATTCACCGCAGGGAAGTTCTCTGTCATCAATTCCCCGCAGGGAAAGTTCCCTGTCATCAATTCCCCGCAGGGAAAGTTCCCTGTCATCAATTCCCCGCAGGGAAAGTTCTCTCTGTCATCATTCCCCGCAGGGAAAGTTCCCTGTCATCAATTCACCGCAGGGAAAGTTAACTGTCATCAATTCACCGCAGGGAAAGTTCTCTGTCATCAATTCACCGCAGGGAAAGTTAACTGTCATCAATTCCCCGCAGGGAAAGTTCCCTGTCATCAATTCACCGCAGGGAAAGTTCTCTGTCATCAATTCCCCGCAGGGAAAGTTCCCTGTCATCAATTCCCCGCAGGGAAAGTTCCCTGTCATCAATTCACCGCAGGGAAAGTTCCCTGTCATCAATTCACCGCAGGGAAAGTTCCCTGTCATCAATTCACCGCAGGGAAAGTTCCCTGTCATCAATTCACTGCAGGGAAAGTTAACTGTCATCAATTCACCGCAGGGAAAGTTCCCTGTCATCAATTCACCGCAGGGAAAGTTCCCTGTCATCAATTCACCGCAGGGAAAGTTCCCTGTCATCAATTCACTGCAGGGAAAGTTCCCTGTCATCAATTCACCGCAGGGAAAGTTCCCTGTCATCAATTCCCCGCAGGGAAAGTTCTTTGTCATCAATTCACCGCAGGGAAAGTTCCCTGTCATCAATTCACCGCAGGGAAAGTTCTCTGTCATCAATTCACCGCAGGGAAAGTTAACTGTCATCAATTCACCGCAGGGAAAGTTAACTGTCATCAATTCACCGCAGGGAAAGTTAACTGTCATCAATTCACCGCAGGGAAAGTTAACTGTCATCAATTCACCGCAGGGAAAGTTAACTGTCATCAATTCACCGCAGGGAAAGTTAACTGTCATCAATTCACCGCAGGGAAAGTTAACTGTCATCAATTCACCGCAGGGAAAGTTAACTGTCATCAATTCACCGCAGGGAAAGTTCCCTGTCATCAATTCACCGCAGGGAAAGTTCCCTGTCATCAATTCACTGCAGGGAAAGTTAACTGTCATCAATTCACCGCAGGGAAAGTTAACTGTCATCAATTCACCGCAGGGAAAGTAACTGTTAAATGTCAATTCACCGCAGGGAAAGTTCTCTGTCATCAATTCACCGCAGGGAAAGTTAACTGTCATCAATTCACCGCAGGGAAAGTTCCCTGTCATCAATTCACTGCAGGGAAAGTTCATTGTCATCAATTCACTGCAGGGAAAGTTAACTGTCATCAATTCACCGCAGGGAAAGTTCCCTGTCATCAATTCACCGCAGGGAAAGTTAACTGTCATCAATTCACCGCAGGGAAAGTTAACTGTCATCAATTCACCGCAGGGAAAGTTAACTGTCATCAATTCACCGCAGGGAAAGTTCTCTGTCATCAATTCACCGCAGGGAAAGTTAACTGTCATCAATTCACCGCAGGGAAAGTCCCTGTCATCAATTCACCGCAGGGAAAGTTCACCGTCATCAAATTCACCGCAGGCAAGTTCACCGTCATCAAATTCACCGCAGGGAAAGTTAACTGTCATCAATTCACCGCAGGGAAAGTTCCCTGTCATCAATTCACCGCAGGGAAAGTTAACTGTCATCAATTCACCGCAGGGAAAGTTAACTGTCATCAATTCACCGCAGGGAAAGTTCCCTGTCATCAATTCACCGCAGGGAAAGTTCCCTGTCATCAATTCACTGCAGGGAAAGTTCATTGTCATTAATTCACCGCAGGGAAAGTTCTCTGTCATCAATTCCCCGCAGGGAAAGTTCCCTGTCATCAATTCCCCGCAGGGAAAGTTCCCTGTCATCAATTCCCCGCAGGGAAAGTTCCCTGTCATCAATTCCCCGCAGGGAAAGTTCTCTGTCATCAATTCCCCGCAGGGAAAGTTCCCTGTCATCAATTCACCGCAGGGAAAGTTAACTGTCATCAATTCACCGCAGGGAAAGTTCTCTGTCATCAATTCACCGCAGGGAAAGTTAACTGTCATCAATTCCCCGCAGGGAAAGTTCCCTGTCATCAATTCACCGCAGGGAAAGTTCTCTGTCATCAATTCCCCGCAGGGAAAGTTCCCTGTCATCAATTCCCCGCAGGGAAAGTTCCCTGTCATCAATTCACCGCAGGGAAAGTTCCCTGTCATCAATTCACCGCAGGGAAAGTTCCCTGTCATCAATTCACCGCAGGGAAAGTTCCCTGTCATCAATTCACTGCAGGGAAAGTTAACTGTCATCAATTCACCGCAGGGAAAGTTCCCTGTCATCAATTCACCGCAGGAAAGTTCCCTGTCATCAATTCACCGCAGGGAAGTTCCCTGTCATCAATTCACTGCAGGGAAAGTTCCTGTCATCAATTCACCGCAGGGAAAGTTCCCTGTCATCAATTCCCCGCAGGGAAAGTTCTCTGTCATCAATTCACCGCAGGGAAAGTTCCCTGTCATCAATTCACCGCAGGGAAAGTTCCCTGTCATCAATTCACCGCAGGGAAAGTTCCCTGTCATCAATTCACTGCAGGGAAAGTTCCCTGTCATCAATTCACCGCAGGGAAAGTTCCCTGTCATCAATTCACTGCAGGGAAAGTTCCCTGTCATCAATTCACCGCAGGGAAAGTTCCCTGTCATCAATTCACTGCAGGGAAAGTTCCCTGTCATCAATTCACCGCAGGGCATCTCGAGTGGGCAACTTTTTAAAACTCTTTTCTTACTAATTTTTTATTATAATTTTCAGTTTTATCATAGCTTTTTAATGTCAAATGTGATTTTGAACAATGTTGTGTACTTGAGCAAAACACTTCATATCGCACTGTTCTGCAATTACTTCGACACCTGACATGTGGTATGTTGTGCACCTGTTCAGGCAACATTGATTTGAAGGAGAGAGTGAGCTAAAGTATGGCATGAACATATTCGATCACTATAAACAAATCATTTCTGCAGGTCATTCAGCAAAAGCTGACCACTCATGGGTCATCAACAGGAGAGTCCATTACAAGTGTCTTCTACTATAGCCTCGGGCCGACCAAAGCCTTGTGAGTGGATTTGGTAGACGGAAACTGAAAGAAGCCCGTTGTATATATATATATATGCGTGTGTGTTTGTGTGTCTATGTTTGTCCCTCTAGCATTGCTTGACAACCGATGCTGGTGTGTTTATGTCCCAGTGACTTAGCGGTTCGGCTAAAGAGACCGATAGAATAAGTACTGGGCTTACAAAGAATAAGTCCTGGGGTCGAGTTGCTCGATTAAAGGCAGTGCTCCAGCAACTTACCACACAGCCACTCCTGGTACATATTCTATCGGTATCTTTTCCTGACATGAAAATTTACAGGGATGTAAACAAACCAACACCAGCTGTCAAATGGTGGGGGTAATGACAAACACTAACACAAAGATATACATGCGTGTGTATGTGTTTGTGTGTGTATGTAGGTTCAATTCTCTGTAGCTGCCTAGGCTGTTTTCACAGGTATCCAGCATTCAAAATTTATTTTATTTTTTTCATCATCATTGTTTAACATCCATTTTCCATGCTGGCATGGGTTGGACGCTTTGACTTGGGACTGGCAGGCCAAGAGACCAAACCAGGCTCCAATCTGATCTGGCAATGTTTCTCCAGTTGGATGCCCTTCCTAAGTGGATGCTTTTTACATGTCACCGACACAGGAGTCAGTCAGGTGGCACTGGCATTGGCCACATTCAGAACGTGCTTTTCACGTGCCACCGGCACAGGAGCCGGTTGATGCAGGGGGAGCTGGCATCATCCACATTTGGATGGTGCTTTTTACGTGCCACCATAAAATACATATATGTATGTGAGTGTGACAGTGTGTGTATGATGGGCTTCCACACAGTTTCCACCTACCAGATTCACTAACAAGGCATCGGCTGGCCTGGGGCTATAGTAGAAAACATTCCTTACCCAAAATGCCATACAGTGGCAATGAAACTGAAACCACGTGGTTGTAGAGCAAGCTTCTTCACTCCACCGCACAGCCACGCAACCAGAAAACAAAAATATACAATTGAAGATAGATGGGTGTGGAAGACATTTTAGGGGTGCTACAATGGAAAGGCAATTGTGATGATGAGGATGATGATGGTGGCTAGATGATAATGGCCAAGATGTAGTAAGGGGTGGTGTAGACGAGAAGCACCATTTTTCTAAGACCACAACTTAAATATGTACATTCATGTATGTATGTATGTATGTATGCATGTATATAGAAACGTGTGTGTGTGTATATGTAAACACACACACACACATATATATATACACAGACATACACACACACACACATATATATATATATACACACACACACACATTCAAACTTGTACTGTAGCTGTGCAAATATGTGCATGCGTGCAAGTGCAAAAGCTTGTACATGTGTTCTCACTAGTAAATATGCATACATCCATGCGCATGAATAGGCCAAGAGCATGCTCGTCTGTCTGCGCGTGCATGCAAGTGCACACACGCACGTGCATGCATGCATTAAGAGATAATTCGAAACATGGGATACACTCACACACACAAATACACACACACACACACACACACACAAAGATAAACTGAAGATTCCTCTTCACCACACACACACACACAAAGATAAACTGAAGATTCCTCTTCACACACACACACACACAAAGATAAACCGAAGATTCCTCTTCACACACACACACACACACACACACACACACACACACACACACACACACACACACACACACACACAAAGATAAACCGAAGATTCCTCTTCACACACACACACACACACACACACAACACACACACAAAGATAAACCGAAGATTCCTCTTCACACACACACACACATTATTAACGTCCCTCCCTGCCAGCATTATTATTTCCCATCATGCAACACTCAGAAACTGGGTTAAGGGACAAAATGGAAGATTAAAGGATGAGATGGAAGAATGAATGATGGAAGATTGTGCGTGGGTTTATAGCGATGGGTTAGGGGTAAAAGATGGTAAAAGGGTCCAAGTGGTGGCAGCGGCAGTGGTGTGGTGGTATAGGTTGTGGTGCTGGTGTAAATGCAGAGAGAGAAGATTAAGGGAGCCGACTAAGAGGGATGGTAGTAGGAGTACTAACAGAAGGAGGTGATGGAAATAGACAGAGAAGATAAGAGATGTGTGAAGTAGTGATGTGTGGGGAGAGAGAAGGGGAGGTAAAGTGAAAGTGAGAGGGTGGGGGTGACGGTGAGACGAAAAGGGAGGGGGCAGTGAGAGGGAGAGATGGGGTGTGGGAGAGACAAGAGGATGCGGTGAGTGAGGCGGAGGAAAGAGAGATGGGGAAATAAGAGACAGGTGCAGTGAGAGTGAGAGGGGGGAAGAGGGAGACAAAGAAGTGTAGTGAGAGAGAAAGAGAGGTGAAAGAAAGAGAAATGAATGCAGTGAGTGAGAGAGAGAGAGAGAGAGAAAAGGTAAAGGAAAAGAGACAGAAGTTCAGTGAGAACAGGGGGAAGTGGGAGACAAAAAGTAAGAGAGAGAGAGGGGGTGGAAGAAAGAAAGACAAATAAATGCATTGAGAGAGAGAGGGAGAGGTGGCTAGAGAAAGACCCCTAAAGGGTACGGTGGAAAGAGGGAGGTGGTGATGTGTATGCATGAAAAAAGGGTACGCCAGTAAAAAGGATGTGCAGTAAAGTGATGGAAGAGGAGGGGGAAGGGAGTAACAAGAGGGACAAGCGAAAGGGTTGCAGTGAGAGGCTGGCAGAGAGAGAGAGAGAAAGAGGGAAAAAAAAGGCATAGACTTACTGGTGAGATGAGGAGGAGGAAGGGGAGAGACAATATGTAAGAGAGGGGGAGAGATAGTGAGAGGGTGGAATGAATTGGGTTGGGTTGGGTGGTTGGTTTGTGTGTCAGAAACACAAAAAGTCATGCAAAAAGTAGAAAGACAGAAAAGACTTCATCAACCCACCCCCACCATCGCCATCAATTCCCCTACACACACACACACACACACACATTCTACTCAGCTCCCCCACCACCACTGCCACCCCACCGCTGATATGCTGTCTGCCCTCACCACTCCCACCCACGCCACTGTTGACTTACTAAGTAATATTAGGAGAATGAGAAGATGGTACCTGAAGAAGACTACAACCCCCCACCCCGCTTAGCTCCACCACCAGCGCTTCCCCACTTCACTACACCTAGTGAGATAACAGGAACGGAACATATGAGGTAAGGCGTTAAGGGTTGGGGGATGAGGGGCAAGGGGAAAGATGCCGAAGAGGAGGGGGCAACATGGTGCTTGCTGTGCTGTTAACAGCGATGCGATTATTTGGGAGTCTATAAACAAGTTATGGACACGCATACACACACACAGATAGAGGAGCATACATAGGGTTGGGGCCAGCAGGGCACATGCCCTGGGTACCAATTTGAGCAGGAGCGGGGGTGCAATTTTGGCCAATTTTTCTAATTAAGCCATTTAAAAAGGGTAGGGTTTGTATTATTTATTGCCATCCGTGCCGCTAGACAGAATAGGTTTTCTTACTGACTTCACAAAATGCATGCACTGCATTTTGGTTGGGGGTGGGGTCAGTTTTGATGCTTGCCCTGAATGCCAGTTACCCTAGCTACACCCCTGCACAAACACACACACACAAACACAATATTTATAAATAAATAAATATATAAACATTTTGTTTTGGGATTTGGTTTGCAAGATTCTTTATGTGAGTTCGTGT
Source organism: Octopus sinensis (assembly GCF_006345805.1). NCBI lineage: Eukaryota > Metazoa > Mollusca > Cephalopoda > Octopoda > Octopodidae > Octopus > Octopus sinensis. The sequence continues at coordinate 11,570,057 of NC_043021.1, forward strand.
GTTGAAGCATATTCCGTTGTGTCTGGAGAGTCATATTCTTTTTGTGCCTTATAATTTGGTTGAGGGTCAAGACTATTGAAAAGGTTGCAAGACGCAACGAAAATTTTAGGAAAATAAAAATAAGAAATAAGTGGAAATTTTACTGGTGAGTGTGTTAAATTATAAGGCACTAAAAGAGAATGACTCTACCCAGTACATATACATTCTTTTATTCTTTTACTTGTTTCAGTCATCAGACTGCGCCATGCTGCAGCACTGCCTTTAGTCGAGCAAATCGACCACAGGACTTATTCTTTGTAAGCCTAGTACTTATTCTATCGGTCTCTTTTGCCGAACCACTAAGTTACAGGGATGTAAACATACCAGCGCCAGTTGTCAAGTGATGATAGGGAGAAAAACACAGACACACACATATATATATATATAAACGACAGGCTTCTTTCAGTTTCTGTCTACCAAATCCACTCACAAGGCTTTGGTCAGCCCGAGGCTATAGTAGACGACACTTGCCCAAGGTGCCACGCAGTGGGACTGAACCCGGAACCATGTGGTTGGGAAGCAAGCTACATACCACACAGCCACTCCTGTGCCTGTGTGTGTATATATATATATATATATATATATACATAACAGTACTTGTTCCATATCCTCAAGTTGTTTTCTCTTGCTTGTTCTTGCTTGGATTGACTATATATGTGTGTGTGTGTGTGTGTATAGGAAACAGGCTGTGTGGTTGAGAAGACTGCTTCCACACCACTTGGTTCCAAGTGGTTGTTGTTCAGTCCCACTCCATGGCACTTTGGATAAGTACAAGTGTCTTCTGCTACAGCCCTGGGTAAACCAAAGTGTTCTGAGTAGATGTGGAAGGAGGAAACTGAAAAGAAGCCTGTAATGTATGTGTTGCTGTGGGGGGGGGGGGGGGGTGCATGCATGTGTGTATATATGTGTTTGTGTATGTATGTATGCATGTGTGTATATCTGTGTGATATGTGTGTATATGTGTATATATGTGTGTGTATATATGCGTGTATATATATGTGTGTGTGTGTGTATTCATCCACCAGTGAAGGCTTAGTGGTTAGGGTATTCAGCTCATGATCATAAAACTGGGAGTTCAATTCCCTGGAGCACACTGTATCCTTGAGCAAGACACTTTATTTCACCAGTGCCGCCTGACTGGTGTCGGTGACACTCAGCTGGCAAAAGTGAGTAGTACTTGTATTTCAAAGGGCCAACCTTGTCAGACTCTGTGTCACACTGGACTCTCCCAGAGAACAATGTTAATGGCACGCATGTCTGTGGAGTACTCAGCCACTTGCACATTAATTTCAAAAGCGGGTTATTCCTTCAATCAGATTAACTGGAACCCGCATCTTCGTAACCAACAAAGTGCCAATTTTTTTGTGTTTGTCCACCACTGCTGCTTGGCAACCGCTGTTAGTTTGTTTACATACCTCTTGCTTAGCAGCTTGGCAAAAGAGACGACCAAGTTTTGAAAGAAAGTAAGTATTGAGGTTGAATTCTGAGCAGAAGGGAGGGGCACCTAAAACTGAAGTGGGAACCTCTCGATTTGCAGATGAATGCTCTGCCATTATAAATTGGCCTACATCTTTCAATACGCTTGCCTACACTTTACACAACCACAATTACCATACCACACTAATGGCATGAAGGCTCTTACAGGTCAATCCTCTTCTTCAGCGGGAGTGGAGTGGTATTAACACTTCTGCTGTGGAGGACAGGTCTTATTTTATATATATATATATATATATATATATATTATATATATATATATATATATATATATATATATATATATATATGTATATATATATATATGTATATGTATATATATATATCAAAATAAAAATTAAATGGAAACTGTAGGTGTGATACCTGTGCCGGTGGCATGTAAAAAGCACCATCCAAACGTGGCCGATGCCAGTGCCGCTTGACTGGCGTCCGTGTCGGTGACATGTAAAAAGCACCAACAGATCGTGGTCGTTTGCCAGCCTCCTCTGGTCCCTGTGCTGGTGGCACATAAAAAGCACCCACTACACTCACGGTGTGGTTGGCGTTAGGAAGGGGATCCAGCCGTAGAAACACTGCCAAATCAGACTGGAGCCTGGTGCAACTTCCTGGCTTCCCAGACCCCGGTCGAACCGTCCAACCCATGCTAGCATGGAAAACGGACGTTAAACGATGATGATGATGATGATATGTGTGTGTGTGTGTGTGTGTATTATACAAAGGCCCTAGGCAATGAAGACCTTTCGTCTCAACAGTTGAACGCTGGTACCATGAAGGACAATAACTGAATGGAAAAAAAATGTCAGATGATACAAATTGTAAATTGTAAGAGATGGCAGGAAAGGAAGGCTAAAGAAGATAAGAGTGGAAGTGGTAAAGTTTGATCCCCAAATGCTCGACTTTATTTGACACAATTTTGTCCTGAACAAGATCTGAGGTCACTGTAGTGCAAGGGACTACAAAAGAAAGAAAAGAAGGGGCTTGCAAGTTCAAAAGATGTTGATCGACAGAAAGCTTAACCCTTCAGCATTCAAACCGGCCATATCCAGCCCAAATATTTTACCAGTTTTATGTTCAAATTGACCAGATATGGCCCCTCACACCTACCCAGCAATGTCATTCTAGAAATAAGCAATCATACCAATGACTGAAATCTCAAAGCTACAACATAATGAATGATTAATTCAAAGCAATGTGAATAAATAAGCATTACATTTGACAGACTAATCTGAATGCTAAAGGGTTTAACTGGCCATATCTGGCCTCTTGTACCTACCCTACAACATCATGCTAAAAATTAACAGATACCTTTTGAAAATCCCAAAGCTACACAATAATGCTGGCGTTAACATTTATTACTGCTGGAATTGGTTAGAGGTTCCAGAAGTAATAAATGAACTTCCAGCCATCAATTTCATTCTGGTAATCGATGCTAGGCGCTTTCATCTTGACGAAATGAGCCTCCTTTATCCAAAGGTTGAACTGTTCCCCTGGCCAGTATCCGAGTAGTACAGAGTGCATTGTGTTAACATATATATTTCTGCGACAGGTTATTTTTAAATAACCACAACCAACTATTTATTTGTGGAAAACCATTTTACACCAGACGTGTATACCCAATGCCATAACAGTATTGTAGGCTCCTTTCAGGCACTGGTTCTCTCACTCCTTGGTGAAGAGCCATGTTCAAGGAAGGACCTGGACTTCTGATATCGTAGCAAGATAGTCCCAGCTAAAAACCCGAGGAGAGCCTGTTCCCACTGATCTAGGCAGATCAAATGCACACCCAAAAAAGGGAAAAAAATTGCCAAAATCCCCAACAGCAGAACAAGAGATGAAGGTTCCAGATGTAGTAAATGAACTTCCATCCATCAAATTTATTCTGGCGAACGAGGCGAGGCACCTTCTTCCTAATGAAACGTGCCTCCTTTATCCAAAGTTTGACCCCATCTATTCCCTTGGCCAGTATTCAAGTAGTACAGAGTGCATTGTGTTAACACACACACACACACACATATATATATACATTCAAAATGTGACCGCATGTGTACCGTTGGCGATTTTTTTCCTCTGTCTTCCCTTCTCTGGATCTTTTCTTTTCCTATGTTTCTGACGAAGAGCTCTGCTCTTCCTTCCTGAGCGTCCAATAATACTATATTTGTTCCACGTCCTCGCGTTGTTGTGTTTTCTCTTTGTGTTTTCATGTTTGGATTAACTTTATATATATATATATATTCTCTTTACTCTTTCTCTTTTACTTGTTTCAGTCATTTGACTGCGGCCATGCTGGAGCACCGCCTTTAGTCGAGCAAATCGACCCCGGGACTTATTCTTTGTAAGCCCAGTACTTATTCTATCGGTCTCTTTTGCTGAACCGCTAAGTGACGGGGACGTAAACACACCAGCATCGGTTGTCAAGCAATGCTAGGGGGACAAACACAGACATACATATATATATACGACAGGCTTCTTTCAGTTTCCGTCTACCAAATCCACTCACAAGGCATTGGTCGGCCCGGGGCTATAGCAGAAGATATTTGCCCAAGGTGCCACGCAGTGGGACTGAACCCGGAACCATATGGTTGGTTAGCAAGCTACTTACCACACAGCCACTCCTGCGCCATATATATATATTTCAGCTGAACATTTTAAAAATTTGGGCTGAACACTTAAAAAAATTGAAATCTCATCAGGAAAAACATAACTGTTCAGACTAGTATTTTTTATGTAAATTAATCCATCATTTTAATGCCTGGCCATTGGAAACAACTGCATTATTGAAGTGTCGCTGCACACATGTAAAGTGACACTTCAATAAAAGGATTACGAAAGAAATTAAATTTCTGACATGCCAGCTAAGAAAAATAAAGAGAGAGAAAAAAAAAAATAAATAAAAATAAAAGATTTGCCATCACAGATCTAAGTTCACCGTTTTAGGGCGAAACTAGGTTAAGCATCAGGGTATCAATTAAAAACTGGTACCACACCTCTCCTAAAATCTGTACTTTTATTAATTGTATATTATAAAGGTCACTGGAATAACAAGAATCAGTAAGGGCGTCAGACTAAATTGCTTAATATTCTAAGTTCAAGTCATGCTTCTGTTGCCACTGGTGGAGTATGTGCCTTCATGCCTCTCCAACTGATAACTGATGATGCTTGAAACCAACTTCATTCCTTATGCACCAGTGTTTCTCAACTGGGGTTCCACGGAACCGTAAGGTTCCACAATGGGTTCCCAAGGGTTCTGTGAGAAAGGGCGAGATAAACTAATGCTAATTTCATGATTGTAATATTACTATACACGCACAACATATTGGTAATCTTGTAATATAAACATCATCCTATCTAACCTATTATGTTATCAAAAAAATTTAACAACCATATACACACACACACAGAGTAGTACCTTGGTTTCCGAACAACTATGATCACGAATAAATCGTGCTTTATATACATATATATATATGTATATATACAGATGTATATGCATATACTCTTTACTCTTTTACTTGTTTCAGTCATTTGACTGCGGCCATGCTGGAGCACCGCCTTAAATCGAGCAAACTCGACCCCGGGACTTATTCTTTTGTAAGCCCAGTACTTATTCTATCGGTCTCTTTTGCCGAACCGCTAAGTGACGGGGACATAAACACACCAACATCGGTTGTCAAGCAATGCTAGGGGGACCAAACACAGACACACAAACACACACACACACACATATATATATATATATATATATATATATATACATACATATATACGACAGGCATCTTTCAGTTTCTGTCTACCAAATCCACTCACAAGGCTTTGGTCGGCCCGAGGCTATAGTAGAAGACACTTGCCCAACATGCCACGCAGTGGGACTGAACCCGGAACCATGTGGTTGGTTAGCAAGCTACTTACAACACAGCCACTCCTGCGCCTTTATTTATTTTTTTATTTTATTTTTTTATTAAATCCACTCAGCATCCACTTGTTAACAAGCATTTACTAAATTGATCCCAATTCTACATTATGAAAAATATCTATCGCGCTATATGATACGCATCGCAAATAATAATGATTCAGATAAGGGATGTTAAATGATGATGCTGATGATGATTAATGCATATGCTGTAAAAAAAAATATTTAAAAAAAAACCATAACTGAAAGGCAACACACACACACATATATATATATATATATATATTATATATACATACATATATACGACAGGCATCTTTCAGTTTCTGTCTACCAAATCCACTCACAAGGCTTTGGTCGGCCCGAGGCTATAGTAGAAGACACTTGCCCAACATGCCACGCAGTGGGACTGAACCCGGAACCATGTGGTTGGTTAGCAAGCTACTTACAACACAGCCACTCCTGCGCCTTTATTTATTTTTTTATTTTATTTTTTTATTAAATCCACTCAGCATCCACTTGTTAACAAGCATTTACTAAATTGATCCCAATTCTACATTATGAAAAATATCTATCGCGCTATATGATACGCATCGCAAATAATAATGATTCAGATAAGGGATGTTAAATGATGATGCTGATGATGATTAATGCATATGCTGTAAAAAAAAATATTTAAAAAAAAACCATAACTGAAAGGCAACACACACACACATATGTACACACATGCATGTATGTGTATAGTTATTTTACAGAGCAGCAGCAAGAGGCAGTCAGATATTACATGTACGGTGACATAGCATCGCCGTGCACAGCAATGCACATTTACTTTCACTGGGCCCAGGGTGCAGCAGAATTCCATGAAATGGCTGATGGATGTAAACACGATGAGAGGAGGTGTCGGGGTGGGGTGGGGTGGGGGTGGGGGTGGAGACGAAGTAAAAAAAATAAATAAGGTGGGTGGGTGGGTGGGTGGGCGAACCGGAGAGGGAAACATGGAAACATTCAAAGGGACAGTTGAGAACATGATGACGATGATGATGATGACGACGATGACGATGATGCAGTAGATGAGGGTTGTATGTGGGTTGGGGAGTGGTGGTGGAGGTGAGTCATATTTTCAGTGGTGGTGGTGGTGGTGATGATGGTGATGTCGTGACGGTGCTGACAGTGATGATGATGATGATGGAGGTGGTGATGATGGTAGTGGTTCGGGAAGGGGATCAGTAAGGGTTAATAGTAATGGACATTACTGTTTCCCTCTGCTCCTCTTTACTACTACTACTACCACTACTACTGCTGTGGAAGTAGTCGAGAGTAGTGGTTAGTGGTGGGTCAGAGGGCCACTGGTACCAGTGGTGAGAAGTAGTTTCATAGGAGAGAAGGAAGAGGGAATTGCCCAAAAGGACCCTGTAAAAGGAATGGAGGAAGGGGGATTCCCTTTTTATGAAATGTGAGGTGGTGGTGGTAATAGTGATGGTGGTGGAAGAATTAGGAAGGAGAGAAAGGTGGTGATCAGTGAGTTAGGAGAGGGGGAAAGACATGATAGGAGAGCAAAGATAAGTAGTGGAGAGACGAGAGACAGAGAGAGAGAAAGAAGGAGAGAGAAAATTAAAGGGAAGGGGAAACAATCATTGTGACTCACATAACCAAGAAATGTCTAATTGATTAGTCAAGTGGAATACCATTAAAGCTATTTACACTGCCATCACTGCCCCACACCACCGTCTCTCTTTCTCTCTCTCCCTCATACACACACACACACTCACTCACTCTGGGTCTCATCTTCCTCTAATATAAAGATGAAGACAGAGAAAGTAAACAGAAATTGCACAATGTCTGTCTGCGTGTCTGTGTCTCGATCAACATGAATCATGTCTATACTAATACCAAAACATGTTCAAAGAACTCTGTGTGTGTGTGTGTGTAATCATTTTCATATCTGTTCTGCCAAGTTTGCACGGAATGGAAGGGCTTTTTCTCTAGTGCAAGTTCTTCTTTCCCACTTGTTGCCATCCTTTGTTATCTCATTCGTCAGGGTCAACATCCTGAGATCAGCTCTCTCTCTCTCTCTCTCACACCATTTCTACCCATGCCTTTTTTGCTCTTCTCCATTCATTAGTTCTACCCACTCGCACCTTCCAGCTTTCCATTATCCAGCTGTCACCATTCACCAACATTATATATATATATATATATGTATATATATACATATCAAAGTAAATAAATGGTACAACGAAGTACCGATATTTACTGGAAAATAGCAATCATAATACATACGACGCTATTGTATAGCTTCACTGCTATATATATATATATATATATATATTATATATATATATATTATATATATATATATATATATATAGTGTATAATATTAGGGAGTATATCCAAACTTACAGGGAAAAATTAGATTTAGGATTAAATCAAATTTCACAGTATAAATATAAATTAAATTAGAGATAAAACCACTATTATGCAACTCAAACAGTGATAGACATAAACCAAAACATAAAAAGCAAAACATAAATATAATTAATATAATATATAATATAAAATATAAATTATTAAAATTTAAAATTTTACAATTTATATTTTTATATTTTTTTAGTTTTTTAATTTTTAAACTTTAACCAAAAAGTATAAAAAAGTTAAATATAATAATAGTGGTTTTATCTCTAATTTATATATATATATACTCTTTTACTTGTTTCAGTCATTTCACTGCAACCATGCTGCAGCACTGCCTTTAGTCGAGCAAATCGACCCCAGGACTTATTCTTTGTAGCCCTAGTACTTATTCTATCGGTCGCTTTTGCTGAACCACTAAGTTATGGGAACGTAAACACACCAGCATCAGTTGTCAAGCAATGTTAGAGGGGACAAACACAGACACACAAACATATAGACATATATATATATATATACATATATACGACAGGCTTCTTTCAGTTTCTGTCTACCAAATCCTATCACAAGGCTTTGGTCGGTCCGAGGCTATAGTAGAAGACACTTGCCCAAGGTGTCACACAGTGGGACTGAACCCAGAACCATGTGGTTCGTAAGCATGCTACTTACCACACAGCCACTTCTGCGCCTATATATATATATATATATATATATATATTATATATATATATATATATATATATATATAAATATAATCAATGAAATTCCAAGCTAGTCTGATTTTCACGTTTCAATATTTACAATTTTTACAATATAATAACAAAATATTATATATTTATTGTGCTAAAACTAGTACTTTCATGTATTACACAATCATCAGGCTTATGCAGTAGCAGTGACAGTCGTGTTTCACAAATGACAACTATATATATATATATATCTCCCATGTGATCAGTGCTCAGCCAAGCACCATCTTTCTTTCTTGGCCTGACTGCCGCTCGCACAACGCCTGTTTATGTCTCCATAACTTGGCAGTTCAGCAAAAGAGACTGATAGAATAAGAAGTACCAGGCTTTAAAAAAAATAATAAAGTACTGGGGTTGATTCATTCGACTAAAAATTCTTCAAGGCGGTGCCCCAGCATGGCCACAGTCTAATGACTGAAACAAAGTGAGAGGTACCTTTGAAAAAGGCCACTGCCCTTCAACTCTGCAACAGACCAGCATCCCTTTCAGGGGGAATATTGTGATCCCCATCATTTACATGTCGCAGAGACCAGGTCTTATGAGTCCTAGGGCTAAAGGAAAATGGAAAAACATTCAACAGCACATACCCACCTTCTTTCCACTCCAGCCCTTAACACGCCCCCTATATTCAACGCCTGTGTTACTCAACCACACAGCATCACACATCACACACTTCAAACACCAAACAAGCTGCCCTTCACTCAGAGAAAGAATCCTTTTGTCGCTAATCAAGGTTACAGCTTCCTGAAAACCTTTCTGTCTATCGGCCCCACTCCATCCTTACCCCTGGCTAATATACTATAGGAACACCCATTTCCACAGCTTATTAGGTCACCCAGGTAAGGGAAGACATTAAATACTTTTATGGCGGGGAAGGGAGAGGGAGGGGTCCTTTCTAAACACTTGAAAGGAATTTTATTTTCACAGGTGCTCTGACAGCTAACTACCTACTCCCGTCCATCTTTTACAGACCAAGTCTTTTCTTCTCAGCCAATCTCATTATATAAGTTAAGTTAATTTTTTGGCTCACAAAGCAAAAAGCAAGGCCATGTAGGGGGACATGGAGTTATATACAGGGTGGTGTTCATGCAAAGAGTTCAGGCCATTTCTGGTCAAGAGAGGCTTTGAACCGAGCGGTTGTCGGCATCTTCACTATCTCGTCCGGCAGCTTATTCCACGGATCCGCATGGAGAAAGCCCCTTCTCCTTCGATTGAGATGAAATCGTCGCAGATAGAGCTCAATCCACACACTGTTCCATATCTTACTCCCTCTAACCACCACCATCATCATCAACATCAACAATACCCAGAGGGTTTACAGTAGCAACACCATCCTCCCACCACCAGTATGTGTAACCTTAACACCCGGTAAGGTATTTTGGCACTCTTTTATGTTTTTGTCTCTCATCCTGTGAAGGAAATAGAGGGAACCCGAGAACTGTCAAAAGTGACGAGAGATGTAACCAAGAGCCAATACCTCTTCCTCATAAACTCAGTAAAGATTGTTTATTCTGATATCAATGGGTTTAGCTTTTTATTCTGTTACTAGTTTCAGTCATATGACTGCGGCCATGCTGGAGCACTGCCTCGAAGGTGGTTTTTAGTTGAAGAAATCGACCCCCACCCCACCCACTGGACTTATTCTTTGTAAGCCTAGTACTTATTCTATTGGACTCTTTTGCTGAACCATTAAGTTATGGGGATGTAAACACACCAACAGTGTCGAGCAGTGATGGGGGGGGCAAACAGACAGAAAGACATGTACACATAAATATATACATACATGTGTGTGTGTGTGTGTGTGTGTGTATATATATATATATATATATATATATATATACATACACACACAAACACACAATGAGGTTCTTTCAGTTTCCATCTACCAAATCTACTCACAAGGATTTGGTCAGCCCGTAGCTATAGCAGAAGACACTTGCTCAAGGTGCCAGGCAGTGGCACTGAACCAAGAACCATGTGGTTGGGAAGCAAGTGTCTTACCATACTTCATCCTTACCCCTGCGCCTTGTTTAGGTTCACAAAAGAACTCCGTGAGAGAACACGTTTCAGTGGCCAAAAACATGTCAAACTGTGCAAAACATTAGAGAAGGACACCTCGACGTTTCCTGCAATAAATATACCCGAAGCAAAATTCTTTCAGGGATCCTTAAAATACTAGCTGTAGACCCCACAAGGGGCTAAACATAGAGGGGGCAAACAAGGACAGACAAAGGGATTAAGTCAATTACATCGACCCCAGTGCATAACTGGTACTTATCGACCCTGAAAGGATGAAAGGCAAAGTCGACCTCGGTGGAATTTGAACTCAGAACGTAACTGCAGACAAAATACCGCTAAGCATATCGCCCGTCGTGCTAACGTTTCTGCCAGCTCGCCACCTTTACCAGCCATCAAACTGTCCAACACATGCCAGCATAGAAAACTGACATTAAATGGTGGTGATGATGATGATGATGGTGATGTATGAAATGAGGGCTAATTAAAAGTGGGAAAACAAGCATAGACGTTAGTGCTTTGGACAGGCAAAGGGTTAAAATGATGGACAGCTGACTGTATCAACCTGTTGTATTTGACTAGTACTCTTTTACTTGTTTCAGTCATTTAACTGCGGCCATGCTGGAGCACCGCCTTTAGTTGAGCAAATCGACCCCGGGACTTTATTTCGTTGACATCCACCACCACCCCTCTCCCAACCCCCTGGAAAGATGAAAGACAGGAACTCAGAACTGTGAAGTCCCAATCTAAAAACACAACAAGGAATGTCATTTGACACTGATAATTCTCCGAATCCATTGACCTGATGATGATGATGATGATGACAGTGGTGAAGATGAAGATGGTGGTGGTGGTGGTGGTGGTGGTGGTGGTGGTGGTGGTGATGACAGTTATGATGATGATAATAACAAGTACAATAGATTATTGTAATTACATTAATAACGATAATTAGGATAAGTTTTAATGATTCCCAATATTTGGTTCCTGCTAAATTTAAATCAAGTCTGGGAAACAGAGTAAAGGGAAGTTAAATCCACGAAAATTTTTACCAATACCAAGAATACTTTTATTTTCATTTTCTCAGTCATTAGACTGTGGCCATGTTGGAGCACAACCTTGAAGAATTCAGTCAAACAAACCAAGTCCAGTACTTTTCGCTTTTGTTCTTTTTTTTTTTCTCAAGTCTGGTACTTATTCTAGCAGTTTCTTCTTTTTTTTTTTCGGTGAACAGCTGTAGATACAGAGATGTCAATAAACCAACACAGGTTGCAAAGCAGTGCTGGGGGGGGGAGGAGAACAAATACATACACACACACACTTTCTGTCAACCAAACTCACTTGCAAGACATAGGCTACCCCCTCCCTCAAAATTTCAGTCCTTGTGCCTGCCTACAGTAGAAAGGATTACTAATATTATTATTATTATTATTATTAAGGCAGTGAGCTGGCAGAATCCTTAGCACACCGGGCAAAACACTTAGCAGTATTTCGTCCATCCTTACATTCTGAGTTCAAATTCCACTGAGGGCAATTTTGGTTTTTATCCTTTTGGAGTCACTGAAATAAGTACCAGGTGTGCACTGGGGGTCAATGTAATCAACTAGCCCCCTCCCTCAAAGTTTCAGACCTTGTGCCTATAGCAGAAACATTATCATCACCATCATTAGTAGTAGTGGTGGTGGTGGTGGTGGTGGTGGTGGTAGTATGCTCTACATTTAGAATCAAAGAAATCTCTTGGAGCAGGTGGTAAGTCTTAACTTTAGCAGGGCAGAAACAGAAGCAAAGGAAATGCTGATAAAGAATCTTAGACTTTCTCATTTATTTGTTTTCTTTTAATTATTTATTTTTTTTGTTTTTTGTTTTAATTCCAATTTTGTGATTATTTTGTACTGTCAGCGCTATTGAGAGAGATATTTTGAAATTCGAGTTGGAATTATGGAATTGATAGAATAACTTTAGAAGTGTGCATGTGTGTGTGGAGGTGGTGGTGGTGGGGCATATAGGAGAAGGAAAGAATGTAAGGGGTGGGGAGGGAGAAGGAAGGAGAAGGTGAGGAGAATGGTGGGGTGGGGTGCTGGTGGGGGTTAGCAAACTGGAGTTCTATAATTCTTCATTGAGAAGTCTGGCTATCAAAATTCTTGCTCTGTGTGTGTATGTATGTATATATCTATATATTTATATATACACAAACACACATGCATACAAATACACACACACACACATATATATATATATATATACACACACACACAAACACACACGCATACAAATACACACACACAAACACCAAAAAGCGCTCATGCCAGTGCCAGCTAATAAGCACTCGTGTTGGTGCCACGTAAAAGTGCCTGTGGCACATTAAAAGCACCCAGTACGCACTGTAAAGTGGTTGGCATTAGAAAGAGCATCCAGCTGTAGAAACCAAATCAGACTGGAACCTAGTGTAGCTTCCCAGCTTTGGTCAAACTGTCCAACCCATGCCAGCATGGAAAACGGACATTAAAGGATGAAGATGAATAAACTGCTTATACTTGTAGAATACACGAAATATTTTAACAATTTTTTTATACAATTCCTGATAATATTTAATTCTAAAAATACGGCAGGATTTTTTTTAAACATCGATTGGCTCAGAGGGTCCATCTGAGTAAAACGTGACATGACAATTTGGCGCATAGGCAATTCGGGGCATAGGTAATTCGGCACATAGGCAATTTGGCACATAGGCAATTCAGTGCAGGGTATCTTGTTGAACTGAGGTAGAGGTTATGTTTGGGATGAAAAAAAAAAATAGGGGAAAAATTTCAATTATTTATTTAAAAACGAGTAAAGATAGAAAATACAAAGAGAATTACATATATTACATGTGCTGAATTGTCAGTACTCTGAGTAAAACAGGAATCAAAGGGGTCCATAGGTAAAAAAAAAAAATGATTGAGAAACACAGCCATGACCTTTCAAAACCAATGAAGGAGCTTCAATGTGGTTGTTTGACCTGTTAGAAATAGTTGTTAAATTTTCCTCAAATCACATCTTACTGTTGTGACGAGATCAGTATTACTGTACTGTAGTATAGCACAAGGACTTCCTGCCACCACCAGGGCCCACAGGCATTCCTTGCAGCTGCCATCAGTGGCCACAGGTACTCCCCGCCACTACTAGGAACCAAAAGGATTCTCTGCTATCAACAGGGGCCACAGGGACTCCCTGCCATCATCAGGGGCCACAGGGATTCCCTGCCATCACCAAGGGCCACAGGGACTCCCTGCCATCACCAAGGGTCACAGGAACTCCCCCACCATCACCAGGGACCACAGAGACTCCCTGCCATCACCAAGGGTCACAGGAACTCCCCCGCCATCACCAGGGGCCACAGGAACTCCCTGCCAACATCAGGGGCCAGGGGACTCCCCACCATCACCAGGGGCCAGGGGACTCCCCGCCATCACCAGGGGCCACAGGGATTCTCTGCTGCAATCAGAGACCACAAGGACTCCCCACCACCAAAGCCCACAAGGACTCCTCACCAACACCCTCAGAGGTCACAGGACTCCTCACCATCCCAGAATCTGCAGAGATTCTCCATTATCCTACACTATTATGACTGACCGGACTGGCTACATTAAGCACTGCCAGACGTTAATAATCAATAGCAGATCAATCCACTAATCAATACCAGTAAGTGAACCTATAAGCTGCTGTTCGATCGACTCCTAGAAACAGTAACCAAATCACTTTCTATATTAAACTCTGTAAAAGGAAACAATACAATCCTAGATGCAGTGTGTAAATATGGATGGGATGGTCGCAGTTAGAATGTCTTTTCATAAGTATGCTTCAATAAAGCTGATCTGCAGCTAAACAACAGTGACTCCCACCACAACCACCAACAATTGTCTACAAGGACTCTTCTGTTGCTAGAAACAGCAACCAAATCATTTTCTATATTAAGCATTCTACAAGGAAATGTTCTGATATAGTCCTGGATACAGTGTGTGAATATTGATGGGATGGTCACAGTCGGAATGTCTGTGACTTCCACCACAACCACCAACAATTGTCTACAAGGACTCTTCTGCTGCTAGAAACAGCAACCAAATCACTTTCTATATTAAGCTTTGAACAAGGAAATGTTCTGATGTAGTAATGAATACACTGTGTGAATATTGATGGGATGGTCGCAGTTGGAATGCCTGTGACTCCTACCACAACCACCACCAATTGTCTCCAAGGACTCTTCTTGTCCACTCTATAGCAAGACACCTTTAAATGCAGAAGCCATATACTTTCAAGTCGCTGTGATTAAAAACAAATAAAAACAAGCAACCAACGTCACTGATTATTCAGTGAGAGAGAGAGAGAGAAGGTGTGTCTGAGATAGCCTCGGGCCAACCAAAGCCTTGAGAGTGGATTTGGTAGACGGAAACTGAAAGAAGCTCGTCGTATATATATATGTGTGTGTGTTTGTCCCCCCAACATCGCTTGACAACCGATGCTAGTGTATTTACGCCCCCGTAACTTAGCAGTTCGGCAAAAGTGACCGATAGAATAAGTACTGGGCTTACAAAGAATAAGTCCTGGGGTCGATTTGCTCGATCGACTAAAGGCGGTGCTCCAGCATGGCCTCAGTCAAATGACTGAAAAGAGTAAGAGAGTAGGTGTGAGAGGCCAGATCTGGCTAGTGAAACCCTTTAGCATTCAGAATACTTTGTCAATAGTAATAGGCGCAGGAGTGGCTGTCTGGTAAGTAGCTTGCTAACCAACCACATGGTTCCGGGTTCAGTCCCACTGCGTGGCATCTTGGGCAAGTGTCTTCTACTATAGCCCCGGGCCGACCAATGCCTTGTGAGTGGATTTGGTAGACGGAAACTGAAAGAAGCCTGTCGTATATATGTATATATATATGTGTGTGTATATGTTTGTGTGTCTGTGTTTGTCCCCCCAGCATTGCTTGGTGTGTTTACGACTCCGTAACTTAGCAGTTCGGCAAAAGACACCAATAGAATAAAGGCGGTGCTCCAGCATGGCCACAGTCAAATGACTGAAACAAGTAAAAGAGTAAAAAGAGTAAAGAGTAATACTAATTTATTCAAATTGTTTTGAATTAATCATGCATTATCTTGTAGCTTTGAGACTTCAACGATGAGATTTTCTATTCTGCGACTGGCATTACAGGGTAGGTATGAGAAGCTGGATCTGGCCAGTTTGAACATAAAACAGGTAGAGTATTTTGGCTGGATATGGCCAGTTTAAATGCTTAACAGTGAACAGGTGACTAACGCCAATGATAGTCCAGCAAGGGAGAGAGAAAACATGTCAAAGTGTTGTCAAGGCATTCATGCCTTTTTTTTTGAGCACTGCCAGTTAGGTGTCCAAACCAGGTGACTGACCAACCATACTATACCATAAACCACCTCTAAACTCAAGTTGGAGCTTAACAGGTGACCAACACTACTGACTGTGCAAAGAGAGAGAGAGAGAGAAATGCATCAGACAGAAGAGTTGTTGAGACATTCATGCCTTTTTTTCTAATAGCATTACCCAGTTGTCAAAATGAGGCCACAGACTAACACACCGTACCTTCAACCACCTATTTCTTTATTACCCACAAGGGGCTAAACACAGAGGGGACAAACAAGGACAGACATAGGTATTAAGTCGATTACATCAACCCCAGTGCGTAACTGGTACTTTATTTATTGACCCCGAAAGGATGAAAGGCAAAGTCGACCTCGGCGGAATTTGAACTCACAACGTAACGCAGACGAAATACCGCTAAGCATTTCGCCCGGCATGCTAACGTTTCTGCCAGCTCACCGCCTTCAACCACCAGTAAACTGAAGTAAGAGCTTACAGACTCCATACCCCACCTCCTTAGCAGTGCTAACCACCTGAAATATACTTAATCCTAAATCTCTTAAAACTGAGATTAATTAACTTGGCTAATTACTAACAGCACTTGTTGCCCTCCATACAACAACCAATTCAGCTGGATATTGGATATAAACATAATAATAACAGGGGCACTCAGAGAGTGCAAACTTCTGCCAAGGCAACACCAATGTCCTCTTAACGATCAACCAGAGGTGGTTTTTAAAATGAGAATATCTGAAATAAACTCGACTGCTCTCACAAATGAGAATACTAAAAATGAATCCAACCGCTCTCAAAAATTAAGTAAAAAATCCGGAAAAATAATCCAGAATCCTTGTCCAAAAATCTAATCAGCTCGTGCCAGTCATAAGGCCAAACATCCCTGAAAGTTTCATCCGGATCCATCCAGCGGTTCTTGAGATATCTTGTCCACAGACAGACAAACAAACAAACAAACACGACTGAAAACAATATCCCTGCCTTCGCTAAAGGCGGAGGTAATAATAATAATAATAATAATAATAATAATGGTTTCAAATTTGGCACAAGGCCAGCAATTTGAGGGGAGTGGGAGTGGGTAAATCAATTACAGTGTTCAATTGGTACTTATTTTATCAACCCCCAAAGGATCAAAGGCAAAGTTGACCTCAGCAGTGTTTGAACTCAGAATGTAAACTCGACAGAAATGCCACTAAACAGTTTTTCTGATGCGCTAATGATTTCGCCAGCTTACCACCTTAATAATAATTAATAATAATAATCCTTTCTACTAAAGGCACAAGGCCTGAAATTTTAGGGGAGGGGACTAGTTGATTACATCAACCCCAGTGTTTTACTGGTACTTAATTTATCAATCACAAAAGGATGAGGCAAAGGTATGAGCATGTATATGTGTGTGCGCGCATGTTAACACTTATTACCACTACACAAACACCTAGCAACTGGTATTGGTTTGTTTACATCCTTATACCTTAGCAGGGCAAAAGAGACCAATAAAATAAATACCAGACATTAAAAAAAATCAATAAGTACAGGGATCAATTATTTTTTTCAACTAAACCTTTTGAGGCAGTGCCCCAGCATGGCAGTAGTCCAGTGACTGAAACAAAGCAAACAAAAAAATATGATAAAAAGGTTTACTTACCAGGGGCCGAGCAATCGGCACAGACCTCCGCTGTGATTCTAATATTTCCTCTGGACATGTGAGGGTATTATTAAACTTTATCTCCAGGATTTATTTTTAAGAAAAATTGATTATAAATACTACTACTACTTGCTAATATTAATAGTAATAATAATAATAATGTTATTATTATTATTACTATAATATCAACTTAATCCTTGCAAGGCAAAGCTGAATGAATTGCTGGTGGTACCAGTTTGTGTTTGAAACGGATGTAAGGGCCGAGGAAGATGCAGAAAGACTAAACAACTGCCACCACTAATCACCTACGATGGCTCCAGTTTTGTCAGCCATGCCAAGCTGGAGCCAGCTTCTTGTGGTTGCAATTGTTATTGTTGCTGTTATTTGGTTGTTGTTATCGTTATTATTATTATTATTAATAATATTCTTATTATTATTATCGATGTGGCAGCTGGTCGGTTTCTTTGTCCTTGTTTCTTTCTTCACATTGCTGAGGTTTCTGTTGCTGTAGCGACCAAGAACAACGTCAATGATGATGATGCCAATGATGGTGGTGATGGTGATGACAACGACGACAACGACAACTACTATTCTCTGGTATTAATTATTGTTCTTGCTTCTCTTCTGATTGACTTCAGAAAAAAAAAACTATTATTTTTGTTTTTATTCCGCTTCCTCTTCTTGTCTCCAATCAAATTTTTTTTTTAACTAAATGATTTTATTTATTTGTTCTGTGTTTTTTTTTCTGTGAATTCCTCGTCCAATTCTTTTTAATATCGTTTCTTTCGTTTCGTTTACTTTCCTTTTTAGAGGTGGGACAGGCAAGGTGGAGCAAGAGCGTTGCTGCTGATGCTAATGCTGTTGTTGTTATTGTTGACAATCTCACTGCTGAAGTAATTGTTGTTGTTGTTATTTATTGTTCTAATAATAGCACAGATAGCCGGCTCTGGCTGCTCAGTGTTCAAATTCTATTATTTTTATTATTATTATTATTTTTTTTTTTTTAAAGCAAGACAGGTCCAGAGAGAGAGAGAGAAAGAGAGAGAGAGAGAGGGAGGGAGAACACAGGTCAGAAAAATCAATAATTGAATTAGCTATGTGATGACGTTAACAACATCAACAACTTCATAGGTTCCGGTCAGGACAAACAGGAAAAAGATAAGGAAGAATTGGACAATGATGGGAGAATAAGTTAGGGAGAAAAAAACCCTTACTCAAAAATTGGATCAGCAGGGTCCTTTTATTACTCAGCAATACCCAAATATTTGTTAAGATTCGTGACAGGGTCAGGTCTTAGTCTGGGGGATATTTAGGGTCTAGAGGGTCCTGATAGACAGACTTCTTGCATCAAGGCTTACAAATTACACAAACAGCAGCATTAATTAACACTGTTGCTGCTGCTGCTGCCAGTGGTGATGATGGTGTTGGTGGTGGTGAAGGCCTGAGTAGAAAAGGCCTTTTGAGATTATTGTGGCTTTAGGGGGGGTTATCTATATTTATTTTTTTGGGTCTTATATTTTTGTTGGTTAGCTGGCAGGGGGGTGGGTTAATTTAATTCTTATCTGTCCCTTTAATCTGGTCCTGATTCAAAAGGGAACAGGTTCTTGCCTGATTGATCCACCTTTATTCTTTATACGCACACGTGCTCAAACATTAATCTTCCACAGAAATAGGTAAATATATAAAGAGAAAGATTACTTCAAAAAGTAGCAGTAGTAGTAGTAGTAGTAGTAGTAGTGTTGATGTTGTTGTTTACAGCAGTAAATGGCTGACGATGATGACGATGATGGTAGAGGTGGTGGTGGTGTGAGGTGGATTCTGCTCTTGATTATTGATGCTTGCAGTGGGTCCTCTTATCTGCTACATACACTGATGGCAACTGAAGAGAGAGAGAGAGGGAAACACATTAAAACATGATAAACGAGAGAGAAAGAGAGAAAAGGAGAAAGAGAAAGAAAGAGAGGGAAAGAGAGAGAAAGAGAGAGAAAGAGAGAAAAAGAGAGAGAGAAAAAAAGAGAGAGAGAAAAGGAGAGAGAGAGAAAAGGAGAGAGAGAGAAAAAAAGAGAGAGAGAAAAGGAGAGAGAGAAAGAGAGAGAGAAAAAGACAGAGAAAAAGAGAGAGCAAGAAAGAGAAATGAGGAAAGAGAGAGGGAGGGAAAGATAGAGAGAGACAGATAGAATGTGTGTGTGTATGTGTGTGCACAGAGTAAACACTAAAACGATCAGATCTTAATGGCAGGGTCTGCAGGAATAGTAGTAACAACAGCAGCAACAGTAGTAGTAGTAGTAGTAGTAGTAGTAATGCTAACTAATTGACAAACTACAAAACATGTATTAAAAGTGTTCTCGTACACATACACACAGAGAATGTCCTGTAACAGAACATTCAACGTTAATGCAGTATAAAAGAGGTTTTTATATGCGGGACACCAGATATGTGTGTGTGTGTAAATACAAAAACAAATAGGTGAACATATGTATGTATACATATATATAGAGAGAGAGTATGTGTATGTAAGTGTATACATGTGTGTGTGCATATGCATATATATTCAATATGTTTCTGACGAAGAGCTCCGCTCGAAACATTAAATCCTCCTTCTTTCCTTAGCGGCCAATAACACTATACTTGTTCCACATCCTCGTGTTGTTGTGTTTTCTCTTTGTTTTCATGTTTGGATTAACTATATATATATGTGTGTGTGTGTGTGTTTAAGTATCTTTGATTGTGTGTGTGTGTGTGTGTATATATATATATATATATATAGATATATATATATATATATATTATATATATATATATATATACACACACACACATGTTCATATGTACATATACACATATTCACACACATACATATACATACACAAACATACACATACATATGCACACACACACACACATATATGCATATACATGCACACACATACACATACATATGCACACACACACACATATATGCATATACATGCACACACATACACATATCCATATATATGCACACATATATACATGCAAACACACATACATGAACATATTACACATATATGTGCAGGCACATATATAAACACATATATATATATTCACATCACACACACTTCCCTCTCCCCACATCCTTTCTTCAACACCGGAATAATGGAATAGACAATGGCAGAGAATTGGCAATCATCAGAGCACTGGACCGAACATGTTACCATATTTGTTCTGGCTCTCAGCCCTCAAATCCCACAGAGATTACTTCCACCAATCACCCTCATGGGAAGAGAGAGGGGTTCAATAAATAAGGCACCAGTTAAACATTGGCAGACACGTCTCTCCCTATAAAATATATTAAACGTTTTTATAAGTCAATAACCATGTTCTACTGTGTTAGCAGTGCGCCTTACGTCACTTAAAGTTATCTCTACAGGTATTCTATAGAAATTATAGCCAGCACTAATTTCTGTTACATTTCCTACCTGTGTGTGTGTGTGTGTGTGTGGTATACATAAGAAGAGAGATGACAAAGGAATGGCTTAGTGGTTAAGGTGTTGAACTCATGATCGTAAGGTTGTGGTTTCGATTCCTGGACCGGGCAATTCATTTGTGTTCTTGAGCAAAATACTTCATTTCACGTTGCTCCAGTCCACTCAGCTGGCAAAAATGAGTAATCCTGCGACAGACCGGTGTCCTGTCCCAGGTGGGGAATTTCTATGCCACTGAAACCGGGAAACCGGCCCTTATGAGCCTGGCATGGCTCGAGAAGGAAGAAGGAACAATTATCAACTATCTTATAAGCTCCATTAGCTTACAGCTGTTTCCATTATATAATGCAGTGGACTCATAGTCGAGCATCTGAGTAACCCCTTAGAGCTTCAGCAGAGCCCCGAAGTTCATAAGACGATTGTTTGTACCTTTGTTGTTCCACTTTTCTTACTAGCATTCTGTACTTGAGTGACACTTCATTGAGAAGCATGCATGTATTGAGTTCTACACCGGGTTATTAGTCATCATTTAACATCCGTTTTCCATGCTGGTATGGATTGGATGGCTTGACTGAAAACTGATAAGCTGGGGAGCTGTGCCAGGTTTCAATCTCATTTGGCATGGTTTCTACAGCTGGATGCCCTTCTTAAGGCCAATCACTTGGAAAGTGTAGCGGGTGCTTCTTAAGTGCCACCAGCATGGGTGCCAGTCATGGAAACACTGGCATGGCCATGACTACAATATCACTTGTGTGACAGGTCTTCTGAAGCACAGTATATTGCCAAAGGTCTTGGTCACTTGTCACTGCTCCTGTGAGACCCAAAGTTTGAAGGATGCTTTTTATGTGACACCAGCACAGGTGCCAGGTGCAAACAGTGGCACCGATATGTGTGTGTATGTGTGTGTGAGTATATATGTGGCATCTATATATGTGTGTGTGTGTATGTGTATATATATATGTGTGTGTGTAAATATAAATATACACATATATATGTAGACTCTCTGCCAGCTCAGATTGGAGCCTGGTGCAGCCATCTTGTTCACCAGTCCTCAAGTCTTCAGTCAAATCATCCAACCCATGCTAGCATGGAAAGTGTACATTAAACGATGATATATATATATATATATATATAGAGAGAGAGAGAGAGAGAGAGAGAGAGAGAAAGAGCCTGGTGCAGCCTTCTGGCTTGCCAGTCCTCAGTCAAACCGTCCAACCCATGCCAGCATGGAAAGTGGATGTATGATGATGATGATGATTATATATATTCTTTTACTTGTTTCAGTCATTTGACTGCAGCCATGCTGGAGCACCACCTTAAAATTATATATAAGTTGTAATAATGAAGTCAAGCTAAATAGTGATATTTTGAAATCATCTGACATAAGTATTTGATATTTGCGTAATATAAAAAATGAAATGCATCCATTACTTAAAGCCTTCCTTGAAGCTAACAATGATTGGAAGTCATTTGTTATATTTGACTCCAGTAGAAAATTTTGGTACCATTCACAGCTTCTTAGGTTAATACACAATATAATACACACACACACACACATAAATATGGCACTCCATCGATTATGATGACAAGGGTTCCAGTTGACCCGATTAATGGAACAGTCTGCTCGTGAAATTAATATGCAAGTGGCTGAGGAATTCCACAGACAAGTGTATGCTTAATGTAGTTCTCAGGGAGATTCGGTGTGACACAGAGTGTGACAAGGTGGGCCCTTTGAAATACAGCTACTACTTATTTTTGCCAGCTGAGTGAACTGGAGCAATGTGAAATAAAGTGACTTGCTCAAGGACACAAAGCGTTGCCAGGAATTGAACTCACGACTTTATGATCGTGAGCCAAATACCCTAACCACTAGGCCACGTGTTTTATGGTATTGTTAGGTGACAAATACATAAAAAGTTTTAGTTTTTTTGTCAAATTTATGTAACAAATTCTGTGAATAGCATAAAAAGAATGTGACATTCACGAGCAAGCTATTCAACAGTTAAAGAGGTATACATTTTTCTTTCTGAACTAGAGAAAAGAATTTTTTTTTTTTTTTAACTCCTACAATTGACATCTAAACATATTTCAGAGAAAAAAGGCATAAATTATATTGAATCAAGAAATAAAATGTTACACACATGATGACCAGCATGAACCAGAACAATGATTTGCAAATTTTTAGTCTTAATGCATTTGAATGTAAATATGCTATTGGTTGTTATGCTTCGTCACAGGAAAACAAGTTCTCTTCTACAACAAATGTGTGTTGAAACTCTATTTATTAGCATGAGGGACTCTCGAACACCCAGTGTTTCGACATTGTTGTGTCTCAGCAGTAAAAGTCCCCCCAACCAGACTAAGGAATCTAACAAGGGTTTAAAGCTCTTGTTTATAACTTCAGCAAACAAATTGTTTGCTGATCCATGCTGAAATCTATTGACCAATAATAAATTGCCACGTGCTTAGGGAACAGCGAGAATCAAACCAATCATTCGCATATTTATTCTTAACATATTCTGGTAGATTGGAATTTATCCGAATGTATTAAAAATAAATATGTACATCATTAAAGAAGTTATAAGGAAATAGTCAATGGATTGTAGCAGTAAACTGAGGTGTACTATCATCATCATTGTTGTTGTTTAACGTCTGCTTTCCATGCTGGCATGGGTTGGATGGTTTGAGTGAGGATTGGCAAGCCAGGAGGCTGCACCAGGCTCCAATCTGCTCTGGCAAGGTTTCTACAGCTGGATGTCCTTACTAACGCCAACCACTCCAAGTGTAGTGGGTGTTTTTTATGTGCCACTGGCATGAGGGCCAGTCAGGCGGTACTGGCATCGACCTCGCTTGAATGGTACTTTTTACACGCCATTGGCATGAGGGCCTGTCAGGCAGTACTGGCATTAACCTCGCTTGAATGGTGCTTTTTACGTGCCACTGGCATGGGAGCGCATAGTGGTTAGAGTATTCAGCTTACAATCATAAGGTCTGGAGTTCCACTCCCAGCAGCATGTATTCCTTATAGAACTATGAACTAAACAGTTACACATCTTGTAAAACTGTCAGCTAGGTGGTTAAATATCCTGTAAATATGTTGTGGCCTAGACAATCTACTCTATGTCCAAACTATCCAGATCTGGCTTTTCACACCTATCTTACAATAGTCATTAAAAAAATAAGCAACCACAATCACTGAAATCTTAAAGCTACGAGATAATGCATGATTAATTCAACACAATGTGAGTACATTTGAAAGAATTTGAATGCTAAAGGGTTAAAAAGGTAGAATATTTGGGCTGGATGAGGCCGGTTTAAATGCTAAAGAGTGAAACTGACCAAATCCAGCTTCTCACACCTACCCTACAATGTCATTCTAAAAATAAACAATCATAATCACTTAGTGAAAATTTTGAAGCTATGAGATAAAAAGAGATTAATTCAAAGCTATGAGAATAAATAAGCATTAGATTTGACAAAGTAATCTGATTGGTAAAGTGTTAAACCTTCGAATGGATTAAGCTTTAGCTAATGTTTCATACACAATTGCATGATTTGTTAATCTCTTAAGAAATTAAAACTAATCCTTTCTGCTAAACTTTTGTGGGGAGGGTATGAGACAATTACATCAACCCCAGTTTTTCATTGGTACTTAATTTATCGACCCTGAAAGGATAAAAGGCAACGTTGACCTCAGCAGAATTTGAACTCAAAATGTAAAGGCAGAAGAACTGTCGCTAAGCATTTTGCCTGATGCGCTAACGATTCTGCCACCTCGCCAGAAAGTAAAAAAAAGATTACTATCATCACCACCATCATTGTATTAACAGCCACTTATCCATGTTCACAAGGGCCAGATGGAATTCATTGAGGTGGGTCTTCTATGGCCAGAATACTCTTTCCGTTGCGAAACCCTCACCTGTTTCTAATTAAGGTAATGTTTCCCCAGGACTAGACAATGCTAGGAAGCTAGGAAATGACAGACATTGCCGGCATGGTTTACAAGTGTAACACAATGGCAAGAGAAGGTGACATGAACACACACAAAAGGAAAGACGCAGGAAGATGTGGGATGAAGCGGTGAACTATGATTTTCAGTTGTTGAGTCTCACAGAGGCAATGGCAAGTGGCCAAGACTTGTGGCATTTTGAAGTGATTAAGCCTTTTGATACCAACCCACCTGAAACTGCCTCTGTAGTACAAATGTTTTTATTTAGTGCCGGTGGTACATAAGAGAACCATCCGAGCGTGGCCGTTGCCAGCGCCACCCCGACTGGTCTTGTGCCGATGGTACGTAGAAAGCACCATCCAATTGTGGCTGTTGCCAGCCTCGCCTGGCCCCTGTGCCGGTGGCACGTAAAAAGCTCCATCCGATCGTGGCCGTTTGCCAGCCTCGTCTGGCACGTAAAAAGCACCCACTACACTCACGGAGTGGTTGGCGTTAGGAAGGGCATCCAGCCGTAGAAACATTGCCAGATCAGACTGGGCCTGGTGCAGCCTTCTGGCTTCACAGACCCCAATTGAACCGTCCAACCCATGCTAGCATGGAAAGCGGATGCTAAACGAAGATTTACATTTGACAGATATTTGTCCTCATTTTGTTTGTTGTTAACACGTTTCAGCTGATATACCCTCCAGCCTTCATCAGGTGTCTTGGGGAAATTTCAAACCCGGGTTCTCATTCCTAAGGTATTTTTCAATATTATTATTATTATCATTATGGATCTTTACCTTTTGACCTACAGATTTAAAAAATAATTTTCTTTAACTAAACACTTTCAAACTTCGGACGCTGGTAGAATGTGTCATATAAAACATGTTTTACTCTTAGCATTTTTGAGAAAAACTTATATTTATGAAGATATTTCACCTTAAAGTTCTCGTAATTTCAACCAATCAATGACGTGTATTCAGTTGAATAAAATTACTGCTGTTGTTTGTAAACAACAACCATCGGTGGTGTATTTTTCGTTTGTCACTGTTATTTATGACATCGTTCGTGTGTTTTATACTGGTTTTAGGGTTAGGGTTTATGGGTTAGTGTGTTAGGGTTGTCATAAATAACAGTGACAAACGAAATATACACCACCGGAAGTTCTTGCTGACAAACAACGGCAGTAATTTTATTCAGCTGAATACACATCATTGATTGGTTGAAATTACCGAAATAGGCCAACTTTAAGGTGAAATAACTTCGTAAATATAAGTTTTTCTCAGAAATGCTAAGAGTAAAACATGTTTTATATGACACATTCTACCAGTGTCTGAAGTTTGAAAGTGTTTAGTTACAAAAAATTATTTTTTAATCTGTAGGTCAAAAGGTAAAGATCCATCATCATCATTATTATTATTCAGGTCACTGCTTGGAATCGAACTCAGAATCTTGGGGTTAGTAGCCCACACTCTTAACCACTACGCCATATGCCCGTGAGCAATTATGGAGTGAATTTTAGGGGCTTATAAATCTAATATTTTGCTATCCTTCCTTAATACTGGTTCCCATATGCTACTCATATCTGCACTCAGTCTGTTTAGAAGGTTGTTGAGTCCTAGCATGTGCTGCTGCTTTTAGTTTTCATATTTTCCAGCACATATGCTAGGTTAAGAGTGCAGGCTACTTACCTCAAGATTGTGAGTTCGATTCCAAGCAGTGTCCTGGATAATAATATCGAAAAATGATAAGTTATTTTACTAAATTCTTTGTTATTTTCATCATCATTTAATGTCCACCTTCCATGCTAGCATGGATGGGACGGTTTCACAAGAGCTGGCCGAGCAGAAGCCTGCACCAGACTTCTGTGACTGTTTTGGCAGGATTTTTACGGCTGGATGCCCTTCCTAACACCAACCACTCAGCAGAGTGGACTCCTGTTATATTTAAAACCAATTGAAACAAGCACAGAGTATCTCAACAGAAACATGGTAACAAAAGGGTTAAGACATGTCAAGCAAAGTGAAATCGTGGTCAAGGTCAGGACTTGTGACACATAAAAGGCACCCAGGACACTCTGTAAAGTGTTGAGGTTAAGAAGGGCATCAAGCTGTAGAAACCAAACCAAAACAGGCATCTGTTTTGGAGCCAGGTGCAACCCTCCAGCCCCGGTCAAACCATCCAACCCATGTCAGCATAGAAAATGGACATTAAATGATGATATATATATTCTTTTACTTGTTTCAGTCATTTGACTGTGGCCATGCTGGAGCACTGCCTTTAGTCAAGCATATCAACCCCAGGACTTATTCTTTGTAGCCCTAGTACTTATTCTATCATGATGATGATGGTGGTTGTGATGTTGATGATAAAAGCGGTACAAGAAATGGTACTAATGAATATGGTGGAGGACGTGGTGGTGACAGTGATGGTGGTGGAGACGGCATTGACAATGGCAGTGGTGGTGATGATGGTGTTGGGTGATAGTGGAGATGGTAGTGATGATGGGGGTGGTGATGGAGATGATAGTGATGATGATGGTGGTGGTGGTGGAGATGGTAGTGATGATGGTGGAGGTGGTGATGGTAGTGATGATGGTAGATGGTGGTGAGATGGTAATGATGATGGTGGTGGTGGTAGAGATGGCAGTGATGACGACGGTGATGATAGCGATCATGGCAGTGATAATAATAATGATGACGATGGAGGAAGAGATGATAAAGAACTCTTGTCAATTTCAAGATGTTTTCTTTAGGGGCAGGGGTTAGTGGGAAGGGTCTTCACACGATATTCCCCCCCCCCCCGCCCGTATCAAGACATCAGAGCAAATAATAACTCAGCCTTCCAAGCGAATGGGAGCAGGGGGGGGGAGTGGGTGGACGAAACAGCAAAGTGTAACACTTTTCAAGCATTGAACCTGGCAGCAAACCAACCGAAAACAAGAAAACTAGGTTGCTATCTCAATTTGTTCCTGCCTATTTCACCTAGTATTGACAAATCCATTAAGATATATATATAAATATATATATATATATATATATATATATATATATATAGATGTGTGTACACACACACACACGTTTGTATATATATACATATGAACATATATGTCTACATACATGTGAATGTGTGTGTATACACACACATACTCGCACACAGAGGTGTATATAAATGTACACACAAACACGCATATATATAGAAACACACACATGCACACACACATGTACAGATATATATCTATATATATACACACAGATACATATACACACACATATATACAGATACATATATATATATATATATACACATATATACACAGATACATATACACACACACACATGTACAGATACATATATATATATATATATATACACAAATATACACAGATACATATACACACATATATATATATACACACACATATATACACAGATACATATATACACAGATACATATTCACACATATATACACAGATACATATACACACATATATACACAGATACATATATATATACACACATATATTCAACAGATACATATATATACACACATATTCAACAGATACATATATATATATACACAGATACATACATATATACACATATATACACAGATACATATATATATACACATATATTACACAGATACATATATATATACACATACATACACAGATACATATATATATACACATATATAGACACATACACATATACATATATATACAGATACATATACACATATATACAGATTCACACATATATACACATATACACACAAATACACAGACATATATATATACAAATACGCACATAGATACAAATATTCAGATACACATATATTCACAGATATACACAAACACACATATATACACATTTATGCACATATAAATAGGTTACATGTATTAAATAACACTTGTGGTTGAGTTTTTAATGGATGGAAATTGGAGATGAGCAGAGCAGAGTGGGGGTGGAATATTACAGCCAGATCCAACTTTATAAACTGAACGAGGTCACAGGAAGGTATAAAACCTAGAAAACTACAGCTTAATAAGGCCCCGATATGCCTTCTCTCTAGGGTGGGAAGGACGGACGGAACACTAATAGTTACTCCAGCTCTAAACATCTGCTGATTCTGAATTCTATATGCAAATCACAACACCATCAGATGCACCCAAGCAATGAATACAGATCTGACGGGGAGTGGAACAGCTGCTTTGTACAGAAAGCTCCGACACGAGGCGGGGTGGCCTCTCAACCAAAATCTCCTTCAGATCACACCATCCCATTGTAAAGAGAATACATGTGACATGTTGGACGATATATTTCTAAATAGACAAAGACATGATGGTTATGGTTGGAACATCTTAAAGTCTTTAGCATTCTGATGATTTCCGTCAAATGTAATGCTTGTTTATTCCTAAGGTTTTGAATTAATTGTGTATTATCCTGTAACGTGAAGATTTCAAAGATGTGATTGTTTATCCTAAAATGTCATTGTAGGGTAGGTGTGAGAGGTTGGATATGGCCAGTTAAACCCTTTAGCATACACATTATTCTGTCAAAAATAACCCTTATTTATTCACTTTGTCTTGAATTAATCATGCATTATCTCGTAGCTTTGAGATTTTGATGATGTGATTTTGATTTTTAGAATGACATTGTAGGGTAGGTGTGAGAGGCCAGATATGGCCAGTTAAACCCTTTAGCATTCAGATTACTCTGGTCAAAAGTAATGCTTATTTATTCACATTGTTTTGAATTAATCAAGCATTATCTCATAGCTTTCAGATTTTGATAGGATAACTTAATTTTTAGGAGGACATTGTAGGGTAAGTGTGAGAGGCCAGATCTGGCTAATTAAAAAAACCCTTTAGCACTCAGACTCTTCTGCCAAATGTAATGCTCTTTTATTCATACTGTCTTGAATTAATCGTGCATTATTTTGTGGCTTCGAGATTTCAAAGATGTGATTTGTTTGTTTTTACTATGACATTGTAGAGCAGGTGTGAGATGTTGGATTTGACCAGTTTGAATGTAAAAGAGGCAGAATATTTTGGCCAGATGCGGCTGGTTTAAATGCTAAGGGGTTAAACAAAGATTTGGGAGGTGTGTAGCTTAGTGGTTAGGGTGTTGGACTCCTGATTGTAAGATTGTGGTTTCCATTCCTGGATCAGTTGACGCATTGTGTTCTTGAGCAAAACACTTCATTTCACATTACTCCAGGCCACTCAGCTGGCAAAAATGAGTAATGCTGTAACTGACCAGCATTTCATCGAAGAAATCAGCCCCTGTGAGTTCGTATGACTCAAGAAGGTCACTTTATTTTTTAACCCTTTTGTTACCAACCCAGCTGAAACCGGCTCTGACTGAGTACAAATGTCTTGTTTTCATAAGTTTTAAATTAAAATCTTCCACCAAACCTTAGTCACAATTTATGTTCCTAACACTAGCTGAATGATAATTAAGTTATTGTACTAAATTCTTTGTTATATTTAAATTAAAACTGAAAGAAATATAGAGCATCTCAAAATAAATATGGCAACGAGAGGGTTAAACAAAGGTCTACTCTGTCAAGTCTGACCTAGGGCTGAACAGTACTTGCTCAGATCATACTTTGTCTAGGGCCCACAAATCCAGATGAAGCCAATAGGAGTGTCATGCCTTGAGTATTTAACCTTTGAGGATTTAAACCAGACACAGATGTATCTGGCCCAAATATTCTACCTATTTTGAATTCAAACCAGCCAGATTTGGCTCCTTTCATTTGCCCTACTAAAGATTCCCTTTGGTCAATTGTGAAGCAGACTCCTTAAATACACACAGATGTATGTCTATATACGTAGATACATTTTAAGAACCCCTTTGGTCATGAATAACCATGAGACTGCACCTAAAAAGTGTCCTCTGAGGTATAAGTCCAGGCAAAGTTGTTTATGGAAGACCAGTAGTTGCCCATACATGCCAGCCTCTCCTCTCCATGCCACTGATGTTATCCGAGGGAAAGGCAAGGGCCAATACAGCTTGGCACCAGTGGCATTGCAACCCATATCTACAGCTGAGTGAACTGGAACAACATGAAATAAAGTGTCTTGCTCAAGAACACAACACACAGCTCAATCCGGGAATCAAACTCACTGCCTTACAATTGTGAGTCCAGCACTCACCACAGAGCCATACATCTTCACTTGCCCTACAATGTCATTCTAAAAGCTATCCATCACATCACAGAAATCTCAGGGCTATGAGATGCTGCATCATTAACGTAAAACAACAAAAGCTGAGATCATGCTAGGACATTTAGTCGAACAAATCGATTCCAGTACTTTTGTAATTGCTGGAATAAAAATAGAACAGAGAAAATTCAGAGGGATTTTACCTCTGTTGGTAACCAAAGTTCTCTCACTCCAAGTGAAAGTAATATTGTATGAATTGCAGAGCTTCATGGTAGTGAGACATGGGCCCTGAACACAGAGGATATGCAAAAAGGCCAGAGAGGAACGAAGCTGGTATGCTCTGTTGGATGTGCAATGTCAGAGTGTGTGTGTGTGACAGAGCACTAGCATAATGAGAGAAAAGTTAGGCCTAAGAGGAATTATATACAGTGTGCGAGAGAGAAGACTGCACTGGTTTGGTTATGTGATGTGGATGGAGAAGGACGGTTGCATGAAGAAGTGCCAATCACTTGGAGTGGATTGAAGCTGTGGAAGAGGGAGACCCAGGAAGACATGGGATGAAGTAAAGAAGGTAGATCTCAAAATGCTGAACTTTATGAAGGAGACGACAGAGGATGCAGATGTGGCACACAGCTGTACTCAAGAAGACCTGCCCACCACAACAGAATTGATATCCTAAAACCAATGTGACATATAATAAGCACTTACGATGGTCCCACATAAAAAGCACCCAGTACACTGTAAAGTGGTTGGCATTAGGAAGGCCATCCAGCTGTAGAAACCAAGCCACAACAGACAATGGAATCTGGTGCAGACCCTGGCCTTGCCAGTTCCTGTCAAACCATCCAACCCATTCCAGAATGAAAAACAAATGTATGAAGGAAGCCTGTTGTGTGTATGTACAGGGTATCCAGAAAGTTTCTCCCGATTTTTATTTTGTCGTACATTGTATTGTTATTGCAGGTGAGGCTTCGAGGAACATGGCTTTTGGACAGAATTGGAATCAACAAATTGGTGCTGTCCGACATCACTATCAGTGTGGTTCAAATGCAGTGGAGGCAAGTTGTTGTCTCAGTTAACAGTTTCATATTCATAAGGTTCATGAGTAGGAACATCAAGTCACTCGCTAACAAGTTCAAAATAACATTCATAGTTATCATTGTTTCATTTGTAGTTATTATTCATCAGTGTTCTATACAATAAAGTTAATTAGAAAATCTACAATTAGTTTTCATATTAAAAATCAGGCGATACTTTTAGAACACTTTGTATATATATATATAGATACTCGTGCCGGTGGCATGTTAAAAGCACTGTCCGAACGTGGCAGATGCCAGCGCCGCCTGACTGGCGTCTGTGGCAGTGACACGTAAAAGCACCAACCGATCGTGACCGTTTGCCAGCCTCCTCTGGCCCCTGGGCTGGTGGCATGTAAAAAGCACCCACTACACTCACGGAGTAGTTGGCGTTAGGAAGGGCATCCAGCTGTAGAAACACTGCCAGACCCCGGTCAAACCGTCCAACCCATGCTAGCATGGGAAACAGACGTTAAACGATGATGATGATTATATATATATATATATATATACATAGGTTAGATATATATAGGGTAGCGAATATTCTTAGAAATTTCACCACCAGTGGCCTAGCATGTATAGAAAGTCAATAGACAACATATTCTCAATATAAAATAGTGTACATTTACACACAAGAGAAAACTACCTTTAACAGGTAATTTTTACATGCTAGAAGAAGCAGTCAAAACGACCTATACATAGGTGTGTTTGTGCCTGCATTCCCTGCCACTACTTGACAACTGGTGGTTGTGTTTATGTTGCTGTAACTTAGCAGTTAGGCAAAAGAGATCGACAGAATAAGCACTGGACTTTGAAAAAAAAAATACTGGAGTTAATTCTTCAAGGCAGTACCCCAGCATGGCTGCAATCTAAATGACAAGATAAAAAAATCCTCATCATCCTTTATCGTCTGTTTTTCCAAGGAACAGAGTGAATCGAAGGCCGAGAGTTTCGTGCGTTGGCACTTACCAAACTAGTTTCACATCAAAAGGCTGTGATACATATGCTCATAGTTTGAGTTCTATTTTTCATGTTTGCATCACTATACCTCTCTCTCTCTCTGTTCCTTCTCAAGTCATGATTGTCTCATAAGGGCTGGTTTCTCGGTTTCATTGGCGTATAGGTTCCCTGCCTGGACGGGACGCCAGTTTGTTGCTGGTGAGCCGCTAGATGCAGGAGGAAAGAGTGAGAGAAAGTTGTGGCGAAAGAGTCAGCAGAGGTTTGCCATTACCTTCTGCCGGAGCCACGTGGAGCTTAGGTGTTTCACTTATAAACAGACACATCGCCTGGTCCGAGATTTGAACCCACGATCCTTTGACTGCTGCTCTAACCACTAGGCCATGTGATGTGCCTCATATATATATATTGTGGAGGCACAATGGCCCAGTGGTTAGGGCAGCGGACTCACGGTCGTAGGATCGCAGTTTCGATTCCCAGACCAGGCGTTGTGAGTGTTTATTGAGCGAAAACACCTAAAGCTCCACGAGGCTCCGGCAGAGGATGGTGGCGATCCCTGCTGTACTCTTTCACTACAACTTTCTCTCACTCTTTCTTCTGTTGGCCTGCTCGCTTAGCCAGCGAGGTGGTGTCATTTGAAGGCTAAAACAATGCAAAGCGCATTGTGACCAGCGATGTGTAGCAACATCTGATAGCCTGGTCGATCACGGTGATATATATATATTATTTTTTTTTAGTAAAACAAATCTGGAGAAGCTCACTAAGTAGGGCAGTCTATATTTATTACTGAAGGCCAGTTTATAGGGTACCTTTATGGCATATCTTCAGACCATAAGACCTATTTCCCCTCCTCATATTTTAAAGAGGTCATAAGCCTATTTCCCCTCCCCATATTTTAAAGAGGTTTAAGGGTCTGAAGATACACCATAAAGGTACCCTTTATGGCGAGAAACCCAAAATTATATATATATATAGATAAATATATATATATTCACACACACACACACATATGCACAGGCGTGGCTGTGTGGTAACAAGCTTTCTTCCTAACCACATGGGTCACTGCCTTGAAGAAATTTAGTCGAATGAATCGACTCCAGTACTTATTTTCTAAAAGCCTGGTATTTATTCTGTTGCTCTCTTTTACTGAACCACTAAGTTATGGGGATGTAAACACACCAGCATCAGTTGTCTAGAGGTGGTGGGGTGACAAACACAGACATGAAGACACACACATATGTGTGTATGTGACCTCGTGAGCACCGCCAGCAAATTTTTTTTCCTCTGTCTTCCCTTCTCGGGATCTTTCCTTCTCCTTTGTTTCCGATGAAGAGCTCCGCTCGAAACGTTAAACCCTCCTTCTTCTCTTCTTCCTGAGCGTCCAATAATACTATATTTGTTCCACGTCCTTGTGTTGCTGTGTTTTTTTTGTGTTTTCTTGTTTGGATTAACTATATATATATATATATATATATATATATATATATATATATATATATATATATATATCTATCTATCTATCTATCTATCTATCTATAGATAGATAGATAGATAGATAGATAGATAGATAGATAGATAGATAGATAGATACACACACACAACAGCTTCTTTCTACCAAATCCACTCACAAGGCTTTGGTTGGCCCGAGGCTATAGTAGAAGGCACTATAAGGCGGTGAGCTGGCAGAACTGTTAGCACGCCAGCCGAAATGCTGAGCGGTATTTTGTCTGCCGTTACATTCTGAGTTCAAATTCCGCCGAGGTCGACTTTGCCTTCCATCCTTTCG
>NC_043021.1:11610077-11620077 GCF_006345805.1 Octopus sinensis
CGATGTAATCGACTTAATCCCTTTGTCTGTCCTTGTTTGTCCCCTCTATGTTTAGCCCCTTGTGGGCAATAAAGAAATATATAATAATATAAATTATATATGCATATATACAAAGATATATGCACATACCTACATATATATGTATATATATGCATATATGGGTACAGGACATAAAAAAAACGTTGAACACAATGAGAAACGAAAACATAAAAACAAAAACATAGAAATGAACTTTTTTTCGAACAACGAAAAAAACAGAGAAACGAGACATGCAACATAAAGAATATTCCCCTTCATCAGTTGTCCCTGTTTCAGCTACTCCACGTTATGAAGGCAGGGACTATCATCTCTTTTGCCGCTAAGTCACGGGGACGATCCCCCACTTATTTTGTTAATTAGGGGGGATTTTTGAAGAACAAGGAGGAATTCGCGGCTTGTTCAGTGAACAAACGAAACACACTACCTGGCAGTGGCTAAAACGCAAACTGATCAAGTTTATGAATAAATTTTCTTTTTGTATGTTTGTGTCCTTTTACACAATATTAAAACAACGGCTAAAATTTTTCTGAAGCAACACCCCAACAAATATCATCGACTAGCTGCCACTGCACTCTACTGTCTAAAAATATACATACATACATAGTGGCTGTCCCCCCCTCGTTATCGAGTATGGCCATTGCACGAAGCTTAATCAATGTTGTTATCGTGCAATGCCTGTGCCAGAAGATTTTTTTTAAAGTAAGGAAAGGCTGTGCACTGAGTCAATCCCACTCACTAAGCAACACCAACCATAATCCGAAAAGAAGAACAAGTCAACATCATCGGTAACCACTGAGCCGCAGGTTTTATGTCGGAGTTATTCCAGTAACCTGAGTTACCTTCTCCTAGAACGATGCCCTAACAAAGGCTAGGAGTCCTTTACTCCCAATGGTTTAACCGCGCGATCGGGTATTCAGTCCGATTATTTCTGTGTCCCCGCGCATGATACATCCTTAAGACATTTATTGGATGGCCGTTGACTCTCAAGAGTTCCTCCGCCCTTTGACGGGTTTTGTTTTTCATCCCACAGGGTGTCCAATAAACACCCATATACATACATACATACATAGTAGATAAAAAGAAAACGAAGAACAAACGTAAGAAAAACAACAATAACGCGAGGACGTGGTACATGCAAAGTATAAGCAGACGTTCAGAGAAGGAAAGAAAGGTGGTTTCACGTTTCGAGCAATGTTCTTCTTCAGAAAGAGGTGGCAGAGGAAAGTCCAAGAAAAAGGAAGACGGAGGGAAAAAAATCGCCAACGATTCACATGGAGTTACATTTAGAAATGTAACACACATACATACGGAGAGAGAGAGAGAGAGAGAGAGATAAAGAAAGGAGTTAGAGAGAGATTGTTAGTAAATAATAATATCCATGAACCGTGCAAGCAAGTTTAGGAGCATATATATATATATGGGGGGGGGGATTCTGCATCTGGGTGTGTCTGTGGAGTTGTTAGCTAACTTCCCCTACATCATTTTAACAAATTTGATGAAACTTGACACGTGAGTAGAACACATGTCTGGAAACCTCATGGCATACTCAGATTGTTGAAAAAATCGATAATAGGACCCTTGGAAGGCATCCTTATATATATCTAATACATTTAATTTTAAAAACCAGGGGAAATAACCCATTCGACCCTGGAAGGGATCCTTATATATAGCTAAGGGAAATAACCCATTCATTTTTCTAAATTATTTGGTAAAAATGAAAATGAGTATGTTTATTTCTTAGTATTTGAACAGTTAGAGTTATTTTTGCAATTTATCCAGTACAACCCTTAAACAAGTAAATAGTATTTTCCTAAACAATAGACCCACTTATTTCGGTTAGTGGCTTATTCACAAATATACCAACACTAGCGCCTCTGGAGGTGATATTCTCTGGGAACGCACAAAGGCCCTTTTCAGAGTTATTTACTTTGAATTCTTATCTCATATCTGATTAGTCTGTTATTACGTAACATGCTTCACGATTTTAGTACACATACCTTAGTATTTCCTCCTATATTCCATATACTCTTTGAATGCATTAAAGCCCTTATCGGGGCTACTTTATTTGAATTCTTACTATTAGGTAACTAATTTAATGTTATTACATAACTGACTTCACAATTTTGGTATTCGTAATTTACTACGGAATTCCTAAAAACAAGATCCTGTGTAAGACAGTTCGGTATTCTCTGTAAATGCACAAAAACCGGTTTAAGGGCTACATACTTTGTATTGTTGGATTAGGGAAACAATTATGAGAACGGAACCAAGGAATAAGCCCTGCTTTCCCAGGAATTACCAGGTATGTCAGCTAGTATATATGCATACATACATACATACATACATACATACATACATACATACATACATACATACATACATACATACATACATACATACATACATACATACATACATACATACATACATACATACATATAAAATGATTAAGGTACTGGGAAGTACCAGCTTCGCTAGAAATAGGAGCCATGTGAACTCTGAAGTCACAGAGAGCTCACTTACGACTGGTTTCTTTCAGTTTCCGTCTACCTAATCCCCTTGATACCTAAACATCCAAAACCTAAAAACTATTCTTTACAAGTACCTCAAAGTTCCACCACCAATTGCTCTGACGAAAGAGAGCCTTAGAAAGTGTTTAGACATTCGGCTGTTTAGACTCCTGGATATTTATCGTTGGTAAACGATGCATGAAAATGAATACCTTTGAAAGGATAGAGATGAGAAGCCATAAAATAAGACATCTCAACAAAACGCCTCCACCTGTTCTTAGGTCGGGAATCAGTATGGTAACTGATATGATATGGGATAGCAATGTTCATAAAAGCTGCGAGGAAAGGAATTAACAGATGTTATAACGAAAGCTGAAATTCACTGATTTAAATAATAAAAATGAGGGTTTGGTTATATCCAATGTTTTTAATATCATATATAACCACTGAAGCATGAAATGCAATGATTAGAGAAAATTATTCGGGCTTACCTGATATCTATTAATAATATATGATGTAGGGGAACGACAAAGCAGCATAAGTAAAACAGGAAAAAACACATACGTAGTGGAAGCGGATATGCTTAACACTCGTCAGTTATCGCTCAAAAATCACCACAATTTTGACACCTTTTGCTAAAATTTTGTATGCTCAACCACAAAGAGAAAATAAAGAAGAGCACTCAGAGAGCGCAAACCTCTGCCAAGGCAACACCAACGATTAGTAACCAGAGATGATTTTTAAAATGAGAATATCTGAAATAAACTCAACTGCTCTCACGAACGAGAATACTAAAAACGACCCCGACTGCTCTCGAAAGTTAAGTTAAAAAATAATCCAGAATCCTTGTCCGGTACCAGATCGATCCCAAAATTTAATCAGTTCGTGCCAATCACGAGACCAATTATCCCTGAAAGTTTCATCCGAATCCATCCAGCGGTTCTTGAGATGTTAATTGTGATTGTTTTCCTAATTGTTTATTCGTTGTTTTGTGTAAAATTCTCACTGTCCCCGTCTACTTTATTGTCCCCTGTATGTCGGCCTTAGTGGCCAATAGATGAAATAAATATAATAATAATTTTTTCAATGTTTTTCATTATTGTTTATACTATGTATATACTTCACTTCTTTTAATATATACCGCGTGTACATATATATGTATGTATAGTGGAGGCACACGGCCTAGTGGTTAGAGCAGCGGACTCGCGGTCGAGGGATCGCGGGTTCGAATATCAGACCGGGCGATGTGTGTGTGTTTATGAGCGAAGCACCTAAGCTTCTTCCGGCAGAAGACAATGACGAAATTCTGCTGACTTTTTCGCCACAACTTTCTCTCACTCTTTCCTCCAGCATTTTGCAGCTCATCTGCGACGGTCCGGCGTCCCGTCCAGTTGGGGAACCTATACGCCAAGGAAACTGGCCCTTATGAGCCAGGCGTGGCTCGAGAAGGAACAAACAGTGTGTGTGTGTGCGTGTGTGTAGGGGCAATATAAGTTTTTCTCAAAAATGCTAAGAGTAAAAGATGTTTTATATGACACATTCTACCAGTGTCCGAAGTTTGAAAGTGTTTAGTAATAAAAAATAATTTTTTTAAATCTGTATGTCAAAAGGTAAAGATCCTGGAGCTAGATTTGGCAACCCCTAAGCAAATTTCGTTCCTGCACTAACACATCTAGCTTTAAAACCTATACCAAATAGTAGAAACGAACGCAGGAGGAAATGTGGACTCTGCAAGCAATTAAAATTAATTGCTTTCTCTGTTGAAATGCGATTAAGGACTATGACAGGTAGTAAGACACTGTGAGTTACGTCCTAATCAAGTTGATCTGGAAATTAAACGCAAGGATGCTTTAATCCATTTCACTGCAACCAGGTGGAATACATTGTTTGAGGATTCCAGCCCATCATATAAACACCAGCACTTATTTCAGACTGCTTTTTGCTTTATCGATTTCTGTTAACTTTCGATTTAAAATAACTTAACGTGCCATTTTACACTAGTATACACAAATAATTACTCTATCTATCTATCTATCTATCTATCTATCTATCTATCTATCTATCTATCTATCTATCTATCTATTTATCTGTCTATCTCCATAGTTTCTGCTCTAAATGTAAGACTTCCTTTCTTTCACACAATAAATTATTTATTCCAATTTATAACGGCTTTGGATAAAAACGTAATTTTAGTCAAAGGGAGACAACTTCTTGTGTTTTTATTTCGTCAATATTTTTTCAAAATTAATTCCCTTTCTAGTGATTTTAAAAAAAATCTTTTACGTGTTCCAATCATTAGACTGCGGCCATGCTATGGCACTACCTTAAAGGGTTTAGTCGAACAAATCGACCCCAATTCTTATTTTTCTATAAACCTTGTACTAATCGGCCTCTATATGTTACAGGCCATAAACAATCCAACACTGGTTGACAAGTGATGGAGGCACAAACACAAACACACACACACAAACACAAGCCTACAAACACAGACACACACGCACACTAACACACATATATACACTAAAACATACACACACTAATGTGTGCACGGGCACGATGGCTTTCATACAGTTTCAGTCTATCAAATGCACTCTCAATGCTTTGGTCGGTCTAAGACGATATTACAAGGTGTTATGCACAGGGGCAGAACCCATAACCGTGTGGCTGGAAGGCCATCGTCTATCCACTTCTTCTATTGGCAACAAAGGGGGTTCCCTTACCAGATGAGGGGCAGATTGTATGATGTGTAGCATTAGATTCGAACTCGCGTTTTGCCACATACGGACTTCAAATCACAGCTCAGTCACACTTTTATCATGTGTGTAACCAAGATCTTATGTAATCAATGGCTGTTGTTCACACGATAGTTCTGTAACCTGTCTGGAACTTTTGGTGAGCACAGTCAATAAAGGTGCCAATTTCGCAAGTGTCCACGGACGGTAGAGCCGGTATGACGCTCTCCACTCTCGTCGATTTTAGAGCGTCTTGGGTCAAGCTTCGAATTATACTTTCTCTGTAATTGTTCTAACGGCTGCATAATCAGTCGAGGATATCGAAGCCTAGTACTTATTCTATCGGTCTGTTTTTATCGAATCGCTGAGTTACAAGGACGTAAACACAAAGCATCGTTTGTCAAGCGATGCTGGGAGGACAAACAGACACACAAACACATACACATGCTTGCATGCATACATACATGCATGCATACATACATACATACGACGGGCTTCTTTCAGTTTCCGTCTACCAAATCCACTCACGAGGCTTTGGTCGGCCCGACGCTATAGTACGAGGCACTTGCCCAAGGTGCCATGCATTGGGACTGAACCCAGAACCATGTGGTTGGTAAGCAAGCTACTTACCACACAGCCACTCCTGCGCCTATGCCAATGTTTAAGATTTGTACTTTAATGTGGCTTTGTATAAGACATATGGAGGTGCAATGGCCCAGTGGTTAGGGCAGCGGACTCGCGGTTTCGATTCCCAGACCGGGTGTTGTGAGTGTTTATTGAGCGAAAACACCTAAAGCTCCACGAGGCTCCGGCAG
This sequence comes from Octopus sinensis, assembly GCF_006345805.1. NCBI lineage: Eukaryota > Metazoa > Mollusca > Cephalopoda > Octopoda > Octopodidae > Octopus > Octopus sinensis. The sequence goes on from NC_043021.1 coordinate 11,616,174, forward strand.
GGGATGGTGGTGATCCCTGCTGTACTCTTTCACCACAACTTTCTCTCACTCTTACTTCCTGTTTCTGTTGTACCTGTATTTCAAAGGGCCGGCCTTGTCACTCTCTGTGTCACGCTGAATATCTCCGAGAACTACGTTAAGGGTACACGTGTCTGTGGAGTGCTCAGCCACTTACACGTTAATTTCACGAGCAGGCTCTTCCGTTGATTCGGATAAACCGGAACCCTCGTCGTCGTAACCGACGGAGTGCTTCCATCCATAAGACATATATCATACACACACGTATTATATATGTAATAAAAGAGTGTGAACTTTTAGAATGGCAATTGTGTAAAAACGTGCCGAGTGATCCAAGCGGATGGAAATTCAGAGGACGAAGATCTGCATAAGCTTTGAAATATATCCATAGACAGTGTGGTGGTGACTGGAACAGTTTATAGCGAGTTACTTTACATTAAGCAGTGGAATGTACAATTCAGAGCACCTCATGGTCCCAGTAGACAAATTGGGAAAGGCGTTGCTCCAGAGAACGGCGAGGGAGATGCGTTGGATCTGCCACTCTCGCCCACGGGGCTCACATTTGCGGATAGACGGAGTCTGAATGTTATGAAAGAGATGACAAAGTCAGACGAGTGGTAAACTGCTGTACTCCAAAAGACTTATCCAATTCATTTTAGCATGAGGTTGGGGTGAGAAAGTGAACAGATGGTGACGATGCCGACGACGACGATGGTGATAATGACGATTACGGACGCGTATTTCTTTGTGTTTGGTTTGTTTCCCTAATGCTGGACGACCGGTGTTGGTTTGATCACGTCACCGAAATGTTGCAGTTCTGCTAAAGAGACCAATAAAGTAAGAATTTTCAAAAATAATTATTATTGGGATCGAATTATTTCAAAGCTATGCCACAGCGCGGTCGCAGTTTAATGCCCGAAGCAAAAGTTACCTCCCTTGAAAGTTGTTTGCCTCCCTTGTAAGATAGGTGTGTGCGTGTGTGCTTTACTCTCTCTTTGACTCTAGGATGAGAGTACACTGTGGTTCATACAGAGCCGACCCTGGTGTGCTGGTGAAAGGTGATAGGTAGTGTTTCTTTTCAGCGTATGTTGTGCTTAAAAACGTGTTTATATTCTTGAATGTAAGGCGCAGGAGTGGCTGTGTGGTAAGTAGCTTGCTAACCAACCACATGGTTCCGGGTTCAGTCCCACTGTGTGGCACCTTGGGCAAGTGTCTCCTACTATAGCCTCGGGCCGACCAAAGCCTTGTGAGTGGATTTGGTAGACAGAAACTGAAAGAAGCCTGTCGTATATATGTATATATATGTGTGTGTTTGTGTGTCTGTGTTTGTCCCCCTAGCATTGCTTGACAACTGATGCTGGTGTGTTTACGTCCCCGTCACTTAGCGGTTCGGCAAAAGAGACCGATAGAATAAGTACTGGGCTTACAAAGAATAAGTCCTGGGGTCGATTTGCTCGACTAAAGGCGGTGCTCCAGCATGGCCGCAGTCAAATGACTGAAACAAGTAAAAGAGTAAGAGTAAAGAGTAAAAGTGTAGAATTAGATGATTATCCAGCTACAGTGTTGCTGCCAGGACTTGGAGAAATAGGGCAGATTTCTTTAGAAAACTACACAAATACACAAAATATGAATTCGGGTGGAACAAAACTTGAAGAAATTGAAAAATGACAGCCAAACAGAGAAGATCCCTAAATTCCTAGAAACATTTTTTCCAACGTTCTGAGTCCTTTTTTGTTTCAAACCTTTGTGAAAATATATTTGATGAGAGTATTACCTTACTCTTTTACTCTTTTACTTGTTTCAGTCATTCGACTGCGGCCATGCTGGAGCACCGCCTTTAGTCGAGCAAATCGACCCCGGGACTTATTCTTTGTAAGCCCAGTACTTATTCTATCGGTCTCTTTTGCCGAACCGCTAAGTGACGGGGACATAAACACACCAGCATCGGTTGTCAAGCAATGCTAGGGGGACAAACACAGAGATAAACACAGAAACACAAACACACACACATATATATATATATATATACATATATACGATGGGCTTCTTTCAGTTTCCGTCTACCAAATCCACTCACAAGGCTTTGGTCGGCCCGAGGCTATAGTAGAAGACACATGCCCAAGGTGCCACGTAGTGGGACTGAACCCGAAACCATGTGGTTGGTAAGCAAGCTACTTACCACACAGCTACTCCTGCGCCTATGGGAAGATGAAAAGGGTGAGGTTTAGTGACAAGATGGGCATTGCTGCCTTGACAAACAGCTGTGAAAACAAAGATGACATCTTAGATATGTAATGTCAAAGGCGACTGTACATGTGTGGGGGAGAGTGTGTGTGCATGTGTGAGTGTGTGTGAATGTGTGTGCGTATGTGCATGTGTGCGTGCATATGTGAGTGTGTATATGTGTGTGTGCACGTGTGAGTGTGTGTGCATGCATGTTTGAGTGCATGTGTGTATGCATGCATATGTGGGCATGTGAGTGTGTGTGCGTGTATATGTGTGTTTCTATGTGTGTGTGTGTGTGGGTGGGCAAGTTTGAACTAGGAAGTTGTATGTCTTTAATCCGGTTTGATCTGTGGTTGAACAGCAACAACAACAACAGCAACAGCAACCACAAAGTTTACCATCAGAAGTGGGTTGGGATGATTGAATGGTAGGATGGTGGTGATGGTAATGGTGTTGGTGGAGTTGGTGGAAGTGTTGCTATTGTTGCTGTTCTTGTTGTTGATGGTGATGGTGAGCAGCAAATTTTGTTTCTACCTTCATCCTCTACAGGTGACAGTGGTGGTGGTGGTGGCAGTAGTGTTTGTGGTAGTAGTAATAGTAGTGGGGGTGTTTGTGTAGTTGTAGTAGTAGTAGTAGCAGTAGTAGTAGTGGGGGTGTTTGTGTAGTAGTAGAAGTAGTAGTAGTAGTAGTAGTGGGGTGTTTGTGTAGTAGTAGTAGTAGTAGTAGTAGTAGTAGTAGTAGTAGTAGTAGTAGCAGCAGTAGTAGTGGGGGTGTTTGTTGTAGTAGTAGTAGTAGTAGTGTAGCAGCAGCAGCAGCAGCAGCAGCAGCAGCAGCAGCAGCAGTAGTAGTAGTAGTAGTAGTAGTAGTAGTAGTAGTAGTAGTAGTAGTGGTGGTGCTGGTGACAACATCAAAAGCAGCAACAGCAGCAGCTTCAATTCCTGCGAAAACAACAACAACAACAACAGTAATAAAAATAAGAGCAACAACAACTACAACAACAGCATTAATAAAAAAACATTGACAACATCAACAACAACAAAGATATTTAAGGTATGGGTGATGGCGCAGGTGGTAACATGGTAACCTCATCGCTGATAAATTTGATAAAATTTAAACCAGATGTTCAACCCTGATATAAGGAGATAAGGGGGTTTTTTTGCTATCAGAGTTTGTGTGTGTGCATGTATGTATAACCATCTGTACACACACACGCACACACACATATATATATATAATATATGATGATGATGATGATGATATATATATATGTGTGTGTATATATATATATATGTATATATATACCGGAGTAAACACATAAATGTGAAACAAGGTGGAAAAAAGAGTACTCAAATACCAGTGGTAGAGTATATGCTTTATTTAAAGCAGCAGAAAATTCAACAAAACCTGTTACGGGAAACTCAGAGTAACAGGTTTTGTTGAATTTTCTGCTGCTTTAAATAAAATATATATATATATATATATATATATATATATATATATATATATATATATATATATATATATAATATATATATATATATATATAATATATATATATATATAATATATATATACATATATGTATATATATATATATATGTAGGTATGTACATATATGTATGTATATATGCATATATATATATAGATATATATATATATA
>NC_043021.1:11625077-11639010 GCF_006345805.1 Octopus sinensis
CTTCAAAGAAATCCGGAGTGGAGACCTATAGGTGGTTTAGTGTTCGACTCGACACTCTACCAGCAGCTCTTGCAACCAAGCTGGTGCCAAACGTAATGCTCTGCACTCCTTTGGACTACGTCAGCAAGGTCAAGAGAGGAAATCCTGACGATTGGGCTACCCAGGATTTTCCTACATCTAGCTCAGGCCTGCGCAGAACTGGAAAGGAAACTGGAGAGGACATGAAATGTAAAAACCAGACTGGATTAGTTTATGCGCAACTCCATTGTCTCCCGAGACAAAAGGATGCCTACAACATACATGCATTTGCATGTGTGTGTCTATGTGTGTCAGTATGTATACATTTGTACAGCATGAGTGTATAATTAAATAGGTTGTCTGGCACCTGTCATCGCCACCACTACCACCACTTCCGCCACTTCCACCGCCGCAGCCGGCTCCATCATCACTACTATCACTGTCATCATCATCATCATCATTTGTTCCCTTTGATCTACCACCCCACCCCGCATTGTGTGGCACCTTGGGCAAGTGTCTTCCTCTGCAACTTTGGGTCCTTCAGATACCCTACACTACACTACAGGTAACATTTCAGGGCCATTTTGGCATATATCTGGGGCTAAGGCACCTCTCTTTCCCCCTTCCTTCCAACTTTTCCTTCATTTCCTTCTTCTCTTCCTCTCTGTTTCTGCCTCCCTCCCTCCCTGTCTTTCTGCCTTACTCTCTTTCTCTCTTTCTGCTCTCCTCTATTCTTTCTCTCTGTCTCTCCTGTTATATTCTCTGCTCCTCTTAACTTTTGAAACCTGACTTATTCAGAACTGCTCCAGTTTTAAGTGAGTTTTTAAGAGGAAAGGTGAAAGTGTGGGAAGAAAGAAAGTGGGACAGAATAAATTATAATAGTGCTGCTGCTGATGATGATGATGATGATGACAATGACAATGATGATGAATATGGTGGAGGTGGTGGTGGTGGTGGTGGTGGGGGTCATTGCGTTTGTCATAGTCATGGTGATGATAACCATTGTGGTGGAGATGGTGGTGGTGGTGGTGGTGGTGGTGGTGGTGGTGCTGCTGCTGCTGCTGCAGGTGATGATGATGATGATGACAATGATGATGATGATAACGATGATGATGATGATGATGACGATGATGACGATGATGATGATGATAATGATAATGATGATGATGATGATGATGATGATGATGATGACGATGATGATGATGACAATGATGATGATGATAATGATGATGACGATGATGATGATGATGATGATGATGATGGTGACCACGACAACAGTGATGACAACGATGATGATGATTTCTTTAATAATAGTAATAATGCGGATAAAATGAAATATTGCTAAGCATATATGGGAAACAAAAGAAAAAAAAAAGAAAGAGAGAAAGAAGAGAGAGAGAGAGAGAGAGAAAGAAAGAAAGAGAGGACATCATAACAATGGAACAAAGTGATAAATGTTTGGGTTTTTTTTAATTTTTGTTTTCTTTTTGTCTGTTTTAGTTGTTTGTTTGTTTCTTTGTCCTGCTCTGATAATGCAAATCATTGATTTATGAGGGGGTTTTTCCCTGATAGTTTGGTCATTGAAGCTGTTGATTAATAAAACCACTTCACACACATACACATACATACACACACACGCACTTACATGCACACACATACACACATACAAATAGACACACACATACACACATGCACATACACACGCATACACACATACTCAAAAATAGATACACACACACACCAACAAACATATACATACATACACGCACACAAAAACACAGACACATAGTCACATGCACACACAGACACACATACATACACACACACACATACACACACAAACACACGCACATACACACACACGCACATACACACACAAACATACACACACACAAACATACACACACAAACACACAAGCATACACACACACAAACATACACACACACATACACACAGACACACACACATACATGCACATGCATGCGGAGACACACACGTACACACACAGTCACAGACAGACACACACACATACATCGACTAATCGACCCTCCTGTGGTTTTTTTGTTTGTTTTTTAATTATACACCGAACAAGTTTTCCAGTTGCTCGATCGACCATCGGAACTATCTACTCTCAAGTCATTGCACTATTTGCGGAGGTGCATGAGGTTGTGAGCTTGCAGAATCATTAGCGCATCGCACAAAATGTTAATTGACAAGGGCTCTCTACATTCTGAGTTCAAATTCCACTAAGGTCAAATAATGTGACAAGCTGTCAGAATTGTTGCCCCACCAGACCAAACAGTTAGTCGTGTCTCTTCTAGGTTTAATTTCTGAATTCAGATGTCACCAGGTTCAAATAATGCTGTGAGCGATCAGAATTGTTACTGCCCTGGACAAAATGCTTAGCAACACAAGCGCCCGTTTTGGCACTGGAGGAGGTAGTACTGCCCTGGGTCAAGAGGGTGGCTGCTGAAAGACCCTATGTCTGGCAACTGGACTCTGCACCATGCCACACAAGCAGGAGAACCAAAGCCTTGCGGTCAGATTTGGTACATGGAAACTGAAAGAAACCCATATATATGTATGTGTTTGTGTGTCTGTGTTTGTCACCCCAACATCGCTTGACCACCACCACCACCACTGCCATTTCATAGGTGCAGACATGGCTGTGTGGTAAGAAGTTTGGTTCCCAACCATTTGGTTCTGGATTCAGCCCCACTGCATGTCACCTTGGAGAAGTGTCTTCTATTTCATCATCATCATCGTCATCAACATCATGATCATCATAATCATCACCACCACCACCACCACCACCACAAACATCATTATCATCATCATCATCATCATCATCATGATCACCATCATGATCATCATCATCATCATAAAATGTGTAACTGGTACTTATTTTATTGACCCCAAAAGGATGAATGGCAAAGTTGACCTCGGTGGAATTCAAACTCAAAATGTAAAGATGGATGAAATACCGCTAAGCATTTTGACGAATGGGCTAACAATTCTGTCAACTCTCCATCTTAATATACATATTGTAGGCTCAGGCATGGCTGTGTGATAAGATGCTTGCTTACCAACCACATGGTCTCGGGTTCAGTCCCACTGCATGACACCTCGGGCAGGTGTCTTCTACTATAGCCTCGGGCCGACCAAAGCCTTGTGAGTGGGTTTGGTACATGGAAACTGAAAGAAGCCCATATATGTGTATATGTTTGTGTGTCTGTGTTTGTCACCCCAACATCGCTTGACCACCACCACCACCACCACCACTGCCACCACCATTACTCACTACAGCCACCACCACCACTACCATCACCACCACTACTATCACCACCACCGCCATCACCACCATCACCAAATGCAAGGGATTCTGTGGTGTTCAGACCTTTCCCGAGGATATTAAGCGATGACATAAGAGAGGTGAGTTGTTAAACAAGAATCCTGTCTTCAATACAACAACAACAACGACAACATCAATGGATCGATACAGAATATGAACAATAGCGTTGGTTGTGGTGGGGGTGGGGTTGTCACGACAATTATCATGATGGTAATGGTGGTGATGATGATGATGATGATAACAATGGCAATGATGAGAATGATGATGATGACAATGCTGCTGATGATGATGAGGATGATGATGACGACGATGATGATGAAGATGATGGTGTTGGTGGTGGTGAAGATGATGGTGATGATGGTGGTGGTGGCAGTGGTGGAGGATGAGGATGATGATAGTGGTGGTAGTCGCAGCAGTCATGGTGGCAGTAGTTACGGTGGCAGCCGCAGTGGCAGTGGTGGGTGATGATGACAATGATGATGATGATGAAGATGACGACGATGAAGGGTGGTGGGGATGATGATGATGATGATGGGGCGGCGGGGGTGATAAGGATGATGGTGGTGGTGGTGGTGGTGGTGGCGAGAACAATGAAATACAGATGAATGATGAACCATCAAAATAAAGATGTCTTGTAGTGGTGCAACAAACCCACCCCCCTACCGCCCACCCCACCTCCACAGATGACATTGTTTCTATTGTTTTTGTTGTTGTTCTGGTGGTGGTGGTGGAGGAGATATGATATTGATGATGTTGATGATGGTGGGGTGTTGATGATGGTCATATTGATGACCATCATGATGGAGACGACGATTGTGATTTTGATAAATGTGATAATGATGACAACGACGACGATGATGATGATGGTGATCGTTATGATGATGATGGTGATCGTGATGATAATGATGATGGTGGTGGTGGTGATGATTATGATGATTATGATGACGACGATGTTGATGACAATGATGCTGTTGATGATGATGATGACAACGACAATGATGATGATGATAATGATGATAATGATGATCATGATGGTGATGATGATAATGATGAGAATAATGATGATGGTGGTGGTGGTGGTGATGATTATGATGATTATGATGATGACGATGTTGATGACGACGATGCTGTTGATGATGATGATGATGATGACAACGACAATGATGATGATGATGATGATGATAATGATGATCATGATGGTGATTGTGATGATGATGATGATAATGATGTTTGTGGTGGTGGTGGTGATGATTATGATGATTATGATGATTATGATGATGACGATGTTGATGACGATGATGATGATGATGATGGCAATGTTGATGATCATGATGATGATGAAAGTAGTGGTGGAGGCAGCGGTAGCCGTCCTGATGGCGGTGACAGTGTGGTGATAGTTGTGTGGTGATGACGATGATGACGACGATGATGACGATGATGATGGTGATGGTGTTAGAAGGGAAATGTCGGCAAATCTTGAAAACGTGCAGCGAAGCCATCTTGTGCAGATGATTCATCTGAGGATGGATCAATTTATCAATGTCCATGTGTGCACCTGATTGCATGTGTGAGTGCACGTTAGCATGTGTGCGTGTGCATTTCAAAGAACACGCACATGTATGTGTGTGTGTGTGTGTGTTGGTGTATGTTCATGTATGTATATAGTGTGTTTGTGTGTGTCTAAATAGATGAGTGTGTGTGTGTGTGTGTGTGTGTGTGTGTGTGTGTGTGCGCGCACACACATGCTCCAGCACAGCCACAGTCAAATGACTGAAAGAAAGAGAATAAAAGAATTTATATATATATATATATATAAATGTAAGTGCATGTGTGCGTATATATATATATATAAATGTATGTATGTGTGCGTATATATATATTATATATATTATATATATATATATATATATATATATATATATATATATATATATATATATATATATATATAAATGTATGTATGTGTTGTGTATATATCAATATATATATATATATATATATATAATGTATGTATGTGTGTGTGTATATATCAATATATGTATATAATATATGTAATCTTTTGATAAATATATCCTATCACCTACACCACTAGCTGGCATATACAGGTGCTTACAGTTATCAAGTATTCACCCTGAATTTTATGTATATATATATATGTGTGTATATATATGCATAAATGTAATGTATGTATCTATGTGTGTGTGTGTATATATGTATAATATATATATCTATATATATATATATATATATATATATATATAATATATATATATGTATGTATGTGTGTGTGTGTATATCATATGTAATACATTATATATATATATATATATATATATTATATATATATATATATATATATATAATATATATATATATAATCATCATCATCTCATTTAGCGTCCGTTTTCCATGCTAGCATGGGTTGGACGGTTCAACTGGGGTCTGTGAAGCCGGAAGGCTACTATATATATATATATATACTATATATATTCAAGAATAATATATATATATAAAATATATATATATGTATGTATATATGTATATGTATATATTATATACATAGAGATGTATATATATGTACATGTATGTGTTTATGTGGACTGACACACATGCACATTCATACATGCTTACACATACAGACACATTCATAAGCACTTACATGAGTGTATATTTGTAGGTATGTGTGCATGAATACTTGCATATGTATATATGCATGTATGTATATACATATGCATGCTTTTACATTTGTGTATATATCTATATATATATATATATATGCATATAGTGCATATATGTGTGCATGAATGTGTGTGTGTGTGTGTATGTATGCATGAATGTATGATTGTATATCTGCACACACACACACACACATACACACACATACACACACACACACATACACACACATGCATATATTTATGTTTATATCTTTACTCATTTTCCAACCTCCAATTGACACAAGATCAAAATGATACCATATGTGACCATCCCTCCTCTTTTCAAGAATAACATACCTTGAATACATTGTCCTATGTGTTCTTCTTCTTTTAGATTGTAGGATGTGGTTTGAGAAAGATCTTGCTGCTACTTCTAGCAAATAGTATGACCATGTAGTGACTCATCTTGTGTCATAAGTAGAATTGACAGTTGAAATCAAAGATGATTCTAGCATGGTGCTGGCAGTGGTGGTGGTGGTGGTGGTAGTGGGGGTGGGGGGTTAGTGTTGCAGTGGTGCTGGTGGTAGTAGAAGTGGAGACAGTTGGTTATAGAGTGTTGGTAGTTGTGGTGATGGTGGTTGTGGTAGAGGTAGACAAGGTGATGGGTAGCAGTAACAGTGGTGGTTGTGATGGTAGCGGCAGTAACAGTTATCTACAATTATTTTATTTGAAAGCCTTAGCTGTGAAAGTTACAGATGATGTGAAAACAGTCTCTTGCTCTCTTAACCTTTTTCACTTTCATAGAAACCTCACTGAGACCATCATTGCTTCTATGACTTCAACTTCTTGTTTTAACCCTTTAGTGTTCAGATTAATCTGTTAAATGTAATACTTTTTTCACTCTCAAATTATTTTCAATTAATCATACATTATCTTACAGCTTTGAAGTTTCGATGGTGTGATAGTTTATTCTTAGAATGTCAATGTAGGTTACGTGTGAGGGGCTAGATATGGCCAGTTTGAATGTAAAACATGTGTGATATTTGGGCCGGATACGGCGGCAAGCTGACAGAATCATTAGCACATCGGGCGAAATGCGTAGGCGTATTTCGTCTGCCGTTACGTTCTGAGTTCAAATTCCGCCGAGGTCGACTTTGCCTTTCATCCTTTCGGGGTCGATACATTAAGTACCAGTTACGCACTGGGGTCGATATAATCGACTTAATCCGTTTGTCTGTCCTTGTTTGTCCTCTCTTTGTTTAGCCCCTTGTGGGTAGTAAAGAAATAGATATTTGGGCTGAATATGGCCGGCTTAAACACCAAAGGGTTAAAGTGATCTAAATTAAAAACTTCTGTCAAAATTTTGCATTGATTTATGTTCCAAACACCGTTTAATAATACCAAAATTATTTTACTAAATACTTCCCTATTTCCAAACTTAATTGAAATAAAGACAGTTTATTATTTCAACAGAAATACAGTTACAAAAGAGTTAAGGAAGCAGAAAAATATCTGAAATTCCTCAAAGGGGTTGGTTTCAAGGATAACTGTCACCTCATCAAAGAAAATACAACTTTATTTTTTAGCTAGCAATCTAAATCTCTATATATATTGCTGCAGCAGATACAGCAACAGTACATATTTTGTTTGATAGGGGGCGCTGTCATGACTAAATCTATCATCATCCTGGGAATATGGGTTCTTACTTTAGACAGATCAAGTCACTAGCAATTAAAGTGCCAATGATATATTCCTGTGGTGTAAAAAATTTGTCAGACTTTGGAAAGGGGATGGTGAAAATGTGTGTGCTGGAAAGTGAAAGAAAAACAGAGAGAGAAAATCCAAATGAATGCTACTTACTGCACACACATACACACACTCATGCACATACAAACACTATTGATGTACACATACATTCACACACACACACATATGAATTATATATATTATGTATAATTATATACACACACACATATTTATACGAATGACAATTAGCTGTGCATGTCTATGTGTACATACCATTAGCATTTGTATGTGTGACAACTAAAAGATGACTTTTTTATGAATAATATTGATTATCTTCAAGTTATAAATGTATAAAATATTCTGTTTGGCATTTTCAGTCATTTTTTAAAATGTATTCAATTTATTCTGTTGTGTTGTATGTAAGTAACTAGGTACAGTATACATTGCAATATATATATATATATATATTATTAGCTTAAAAGCTGTCCTACCAGGCGGCTTTTTAAGCTAGCTCCTATGGAGGGTTTTTCATTAGGATTTGGGCCCAACAGTGACACTTCATGCATTGAGTACATATTAAATTTCATTAACCCTTTCCATACCAACCCAGCTGAAACCGGCTCTGGCTCTGAGTACAAATGTCTTGTTTCTGTAAGATTTGAATGAAAATCTTCCACCAAACCTTAGTCACAATTTATGTTCCTAACACTAGCTGAATGATAACTAAGTTATTTTACTAAATTCTCTGTTATATTTAAAATTAATAGAAAGAAACACAGAGCATCTCAACAGAAATATGGTAACAAAAGGGTTAACGTCACCACGATATTTTCAACCCTTTTGATGCCAACCCGACTGAAACCAGCTCTGGCTCTGTAGTACAAATGTCTTGTTTTCATAAGTTTTGAATTAAAATCTTCCACCAAACCTTAGTCACAATTTATGTTCCTAACACTAGCTGAATGATAACTAAGTTATTTTACTAAATTCTCTGTTATATTTAAAATTAATAGAAAGAAACACAGAGCATCTCAACAGAAATATGGTAACAAAAGGGTTAACGTCACCACGATATTTTCAACCCTTTTGATGCCAACCCAACTGAAACCAGCTCTGGCTCTGTAGTACAAATGTCTTGTTTTCATAAGTTTTGAATTAAAATCTTCCACCAAACCTTAGTCACAATTTATGTTCCTAACACTAGCTGAATGATAACCAAGTTATTTTACTAAATTCTTTGTTATATTTAAAGTAATTGAAAGAAGCACAGAACATCTCAACAGAAATATGGTAAGAACAGGGTTAACATCACCATGATATTTTTAACCCTTTTGATGCCAACCCAACTGAAACTAGCTCTGGCTCTGTAGTACAAATGTCTTGTTTTCATAAGTTTTGAATTAAAATCTTTCACCAAACCTTAGTCACAATTTATGTTCCTAACACTAGCTGAATGATAACTAAGTTATTTTACTAAATTCTTTGTTACATTTAATGTAATTGAAAGAAACACAGAACATATCAAAATAAATACGGTAACGGGAGGGTTAAACTTGAGCAATATTTTTCAAGCAAGGAACAACTGCCATCAAAACAATGATATAATTCATCAACTTGGAACTTATTGCAAAGCTACACGAGAAACACTTCTTTGTCTTCCCATCCGGGGGATCAGTATAATTATTTTTTTCTAACCTTTCTCTCTCTCTTTTCCTGTTGATTGTTTTCAACCATCACCACCACAACTGCCACACACACACCATTCAGACTTCTGACGCCACCACCATCAATACCTTCGACTTTTCCACCTTCCCCTCCACCATAATTACCACTGCTTTTCACATCGCTTACTCTCACCGTCATCGCTGACCACCAAAACCACCATCACCGCCACCTTCGCCTCTATCACACCTACAGCTCATACTACTGCTATCATCCAATTACTATCACAGAAAGGCTAAGTGTGTGTGTGTGTTCGTTCAGTATGTTATGTAGATGGAGTTCACTTGTGTAAAGGGGGTGGCTATTGTGAGTGGGACTACAACAGTGGAGCAGGGACACCAATTGTAAAATTTGAGGGGTCACTAAGAATGACAGCAGATATGAGAGGTACATTATTTACATTATTTACATTCGACGGATATTTTGTCGTCATCTTGTTTGTTGTTAACACAACGTTTCGGCTGATATACCCTCCAGCCTTCTGCAGGTGTCTTGGGGGAAATTTTGAACCTGGGTTCTCATTCCTAAAGCATTTTTTGATATTATTATTGTTATTGTTATTGTTCACGTCACTGCTTGGAATTGAACTTGGAATCTTGGGGTTAGTAGTCCATGCTCTTAACCACTGCGCCATATGCCCATGGGCATATAAGAGGTATTGAAGATGAGGTACAGCAGGCCTAAGATGTGGCTCAGAGGAGAAGGGAGAGATAGCAGATATTTCATCACATGTTTTCATGTGGTGCTCTCTGCCACCATTGACCTCGACTTGGTTTTCGGTGGACTGTCACTGGGTGCACGGTGACCGGTGGCTGGAAAGTTTATGCAGTGAAGAAGACCGGTTGGTAAAACAAAGTTTGGGGAGAGATGAGAATGAGGGATGTTAATAGGAAGTGGTTCCAAGAGCAGAAGGCCGTAATTGGTTAGGCAAAAAAAAATTGGAGGTTTATATATGTTCTGATTCTGCTCTCGAATGATTACAGCAGCTAAGTGGAGGCACAATGGCCCAGTGGTTAGGGCAGTGGACTCGCAGTTGTAAGAACGTGGTTTCGATTCCCAGACCGAACATTGTGTTTATTGAGCAAAACCACCTAAGCTCCATGAGGCTCTGGGGGTGGGGGCAGTGAACCCCACTGTACACTTTCACCACAACTTTCTCTCACTCTTTCTTCCTACTTCTGCCACAAAGCAGAGGAACCATGGTGTAACCCACTATGGTGTGGTAAAACTTTCAGACCCTAGTCTAGATTGTGAATCCTCTGTACCCCAGGATGGTTCAGCTCTCCACCCATTAAAAGCCACCGTTTATGGAAGGAGGATAACAACATAGCTTTCGCATCCCGTGCAACCGCTAGCCTATCATGTGTGGTGGGTGGATCTTCAAATTGCCACATGCATTTTTAGTAGCTTAGAGTAGGCTCGAATTAGAGATTATTCTTTGTGGCTAATGGTGTGAGTCCTGATTGGAAGAAGAAGAAGAAGAAGAAGAAGAAGAAGAGAAAAGAAGAAGAAGAAGAAGAAGTGGTCCCAAAATCTGCTAGCAGCTAGTGCTTCATTATAGTGCATCAAAGATCTCTTGGCTAGAGAAAAGGTTCTTGCTGACACCCTTCACCTGCTTTTGGAACATAATGGATGGATGGCAAGAGGCTGTGTAGATTGATGTATGCTAGCCCCTCATTTGGTTTGCGGTAGGGCCTGAATGTACCAGAGCCCAAGTTGAGCATGACATCTAAGAAGTCCAAGGGTGCTAATTATATCTTTCCTAA
The DNA here is from genome assembly GCF_006345805.1 of Octopus sinensis. Taxonomy (NCBI): domain Eukaryota; kingdom Metazoa; phylum Mollusca; class Cephalopoda; order Octopoda; family Octopodidae; genus Octopus; species Octopus sinensis. Next base: position 11,636,340 of record NC_043021.1, read on the forward strand.
GCCTGTCCAGGGCGTGCCCATTGGCTCCTCTGGATATGGCCAGTGCTCCAGCATGACCGCTGTCAGAGGACTGAAACAAGTGAAAAATTAAATAAATAATACACACACAGAGGTGGGGAGGGGGTGATGCAAACAGAAAAAATAGAGCTCAAAACATGAATATATATATATATATACGCTTTTTTTATTAACAGTGAATGAAATAACAGAGCGACTCCGGGAAGTGAGTTTCGTTCAAGAAACTCTTGATCCTTGAGTCATTTTCTATTTTTTGCCGATTATTTATGAAAACAAAAAAAGACTATCGAATGTAACATGTAAAGGCAGAATAATATATATATATATATATATATATTATATATCTTTATATATAAAAGTGAAGTTGTGTGTCTGTCTCCTACGATTTAGATTCCTAACTACTCACACATTTTGCGGTGCAGTGTAACAAAAAGCGGGTATCTTATAGTCGTGATTCATATCGAGCCTTTCTGGGTATTAGCGCGCATCTACGATGAGTCTACGATTTTAAAAATAATTTACCATGATTTTTTTTCATTTTAAAGCATTTTTTCGCTATTATATAAGGGAAGTAACTCTCTAAAAATGTCTACGATGAGTCAACGATTTAAAAAAAAATTTACCATCATTTTTTTCATTTTAATGCATTTTTTCGCTATTATATAAGGGAAGTAACTCTCTAAAAATGTCTACGATGAGTTAACGATTTAAAAAAAAATTTACCATCATTTTTTTTTGTTATTTTTCGGCTATAACTCTCTAAAAATGCTTATATAGTTATTTCCCTTACAAACCCGAGCAACGCCGGGCGATACTGCTAGTATATAATATTTTATTGTCTGTGAAAACTACAGGAGCGACTTTGGGCCAAGTTTCCTGCCAAGACACTTGTCAAAGATCACGTGCTTCGACAGGAAACTCTTGGTCCTTGAGTTGCTCCTTGAGTGCTATCAGGTTATAAAGAAGTTGATGCACACATGTATGTATATATGTGAATGCGTGTGTGTGTGTATATATATATATTTATAGTATATATAGTGCCGTTACATACGTCAGTGTAACAAGGCAAAGGCCTCTGATGGCCTCATCGAATGTTTTTAGCCTACCAAAAATAAAATGACGTGTCATTCTTTGGCAGCATATGAATGAATTAAATGGTATATATATATATATATGTATTTATATATATAGATAGGTAGGCAGAAAGAGAGAGAGAGATTTGTTGACTGAGCGGACTCACGCAGTGGTATAACGCACGCACACACACCCATGCATTAACCGAAGCCGTCAACAGGTTTTGTGAATGTCGTAAAACGGCAAGTCTTGCTTTTTCTCTTTCTCTCTCCGCCCTCGCCTCACTCTCTCTCTCTCTCACATACACTCACACTTGTACTCATGCATAAGTACATGTATATAACGGAATATGTAGGAACGAAATGTATTCTGTAATAAAAAAAGAAAAACGAAACGAAATTTTATTTTAAGATGTAGGATCGTTGTTTATATACACACCCACCTCTATCCATGTGTATATATATATATATATATATATTATATATATATATAATGTATGAAAACTTACACATTATATATATATATATATATATATATAATGTATGAAAACTTACACATTATATAATACATTACCTAGAGATTCTTTTAAATTTTATTCCACAATTCCTGTTATATTTGTGGGTTTGTTTTGTGTAAAAGATCCGCCTCTTCTACTTTCTTTCACTACATATATTTACATCTTTCTTTGGTAGGGGGTGGGATTGGAAGGAAAAGCAAAAAGAGAAAGAGAGAGAAAGGGCGAGAGGAACCACCTCCCGTATGTACACACACATATAAATAAAAAGATTATATATAATTTGTTCTTCATCGTCTCTATTCATTTATCCGTCTGGATTTTATTATATTGTTGTCCTTACCTTTTTTTTTAATTTTCCGAAGCCTCTGTGTGTGTGTATGTGTTTATGTAAGTGTATGAGTGTGTATCTGTGTCAATGTACGCGTGCTTGTGTGTGTATATATATATATATAAATATATACAAGCGCGTGTGTTTGTGTATGTGTGTGTGTGTGTATAATTGCGTGTGAGTGTGAGAGTGTGTTTGTATGTATGTGTGTGTGTGTGTGTGTGTGTATCTACGTTAAGCGTATGTACGCACGCGTATCTGTGTGTTTTTTTTACGACAGTCGACAGCCGGTACTAAGCGGGGTTCCTTCCTTCCTCCCGTGTGTGTGTGTGTGTGTTGTTTGCACCAGTTTTTCTGTTTTTGTTTGACGCTGATGGCGTTGGTAGGTCGTCAGATTTGGCACCTCTGACATGTCTACAAGCAAAACGACAACAACGATATCAAGAAACTACACCAGCAGTGATATCGAGAAGGACTACCCTCTACACTGGCTCGTCTGGACCAATAACTACCAGGAGCTAGAAAAGGAGCTAAGTAAAAGTACGGTGAGTGAGTTTTTCGTTCGGCTTTTTTCGCCGTGTTCCATTCACTTTTCCACTCTTTTTACGATGAGACGACGACACGGTCACACACTTCTTGTTGCTCGAAATGTGTATGATATATATGATGCCTACAGGTATGTATATTCTATGCATGGATGGAGGTATGTATGTGTGTCTGCTCTTACCTGATAT
>NC_043021.1:11639110-11666610 GCF_006345805.1 Octopus sinensis
TGATTGTAAGATTGTGGTTTCGATTCCTGGACCGGGTGATGCGTTGTGTTCTTGAGCAAAACACTCCATTTCATGTTGCTCCAGTCCACTCAGCTAGCAAAAATCAGTAATCTTGCGATGAACCAATAATATGTATGCTGCGGAAACCTGGAATCTGACCCCATGAGTCTGTAAGACTTGGGAAGGATCTTTATCTTATCTTTATATATCACAGGGTGTGAGGGATAAATTGTTGCCATTTATATTTTTAATTTCGTGCATGTGCTTTGTTTGTTTTTGATTTTGTCAACTACATAGTATAGTAGGGTCAGTTGGGCACTGTCTGTGAGAAAACACCACCATGATGCAATAGGCTCTGCCAGAAATTTGGAGATGACACGCTGTACTACCTGGCATTTGTACTGGAAGCTCCAATACGAACAAATGTTGAACACACAGAACAACCGTTGGCTTGCCATGTCTCCAAAACATGTACTCAGAATGATAAAAATCAAACCTCCAGTCAACTACATGGTGTTTGGAGTGATCACCTGTGATGGTGATGTTATGCCTCTATCTTCCCACACATCCTCACACTCAACACGGAAGCCTACATCAAGTGCCTGGTGGAGGTAGTACTGCCCTGGGTCAAGAGCTTGAAATTTACCAGAAGGGTGTACCTGTGGTGACAGCAAGATGCTACCTCATATTTCTTGTTAAGGGATACTGCAGGCTGGTATATGATACGCAGTTTTTCGCGGAGGCACTGCTGGCAATTAGGGGCAGCGGACAAATATGGTGGTGCCTTGTGAGTGTGCATATGCATCTGCTCACTGTATGTATGCACACGGATATGTGCATACCCATATACAGGTGTGCGCTCGTATGCATGTGCTTGTGTGCATATGTACATGGAGATAAACAAACAAATGCAACTGAAAACAATACCTCCGCCTTAGCGAAGGCGGAGGTAATAATAATAATGGTTTCAAATTTTGGCACAAGGCCAGAAATCTTTAGCGGAGGGGGCAAGTCGATGACATCGATCCCAGTGCTCAACTGCTACTTGTTTTATTAACCTTGAATGGGTGCAAAACAAAATTGATCTCGGTGTAATTTGAACTCAGAACACAAAGAACTGCTGGAAATGCCGTAAGAATATGAAATAATAAAGTCTTGGGCAAACAGTAAAACTGATTGTTAAATTTTTTTTTTCTTCCTTCTAGACTATCATCATTTTTTTTTTTTCTTTCTTTTAGAATTAGCTTGAAATTTAACTCGACTATGGTGATGGTAGCGGTGGTGGTGATTGAAAGAGTCGAGTGGAGAAAATTAATAAAAGAGATTTAAAAAAATAAAATAATGCAAATAATTAAAACACGGTGATCTGGCAAAAAGGCAAATAAAATAATGATACGGTGCTTGAAGCCGTTTTTGTGCAGTAATCTTCTGTTGAATGTAAATATTTGAAATGGAAGCCATGAATTAGAATGTTCTTTTATTTGGTTCAGTCATTTTGACTGTTGCCATGCTGGAGCACTGCCTTTAGTCAAACAAATCGACCCTAGGACTTATTCTTTATAAGCCTTGTACTTATTCTATCGGTTTCTTTTGCCGAACCACTGAGTTACGGGGATGTAAACACCAGCATTGGTCATCAAGCAATGTTGGAGGGACAAACACAGTATCACAAACATATACACACGCGTATACATATACGTGTGTGTGTGTGTATATGTATATATATTATATATATATATACACACACACACACACACATGTATGAATGATGGGCTTTTTTCAGTTTCTGTCTACCAAATCCACTCACAGGGCTTTGCTTGGTCTGAGGCTATAGTAGAAGACGCTTGCCCAAAGTGCCACGCAGTGGGACTGAACCTGGAACCACATGGTTGGGAAGTAAGCTTCTTACCACAACACCACACACCCTGCACCTCTGTATGTGTGTGTACGATATATATATAATATATATATATATATATATATATATATATATATATATATATATATATATATATATATATATATATATATATATAGGGCAGAATCGTTAGCATACCAAGCAAAATGCTTAGTGGTATCTCATCTGCCATTACGTTCTGAGTTCAAATTTTGTCGAGGTCAACTTTGCCTTTCATCCTTTCGGGTTTAATTAAATAGGTACCAGTTACGCACTGGGGTTGATGTAATCGACTTAATCCTTTTGTCTGTTCTTGTTTGTCCCCTCTGTTTAGCCCCCTGTGGGCAATAAAAAATATATATACATGTATGTATATATGAATCATATATATATGCAGGAGTGGCTGTCTGGTAAGTAGCTTGCTAACCAACCACATGGTTCCGGGTTCAGTCCGACTGTGTGGCACCTTGGGCAAGTGTCTTCTGCTATAGCCCCGGCCGTCCATGCCTTGTGAGTGGATTTGGTAGACGGAAACTGAAAGAAGCCTGTCATATATATATATATATAATATATATATATATATATATATATATGCGTGTGTGTGTTTGTTTGTCCCCCTAGCATTGCTTGACAACCGATGCTGGTGTGTTTATGTACCTGTTACCTAGCGGTTCGGCAAAAGAGACTGATAGATAAGTACTGGGCTTACAAAAGAATAAGTCCCGGGGTTGAGTTGCTCGATTAAAGGCGGTGCTCCAGCATGGCCGCAGTCAAATGACTGAAACAAGTAAAAGAGAGTAAAGAGTAAAAGTGAGTATATGTATGTATGTATGAATATGTATTAAGTAATAAGGTACTAAAAGAGAATGACTCTCCCCAGACACAATAAAATATGCCTCAACACAGGAATTCACAAAGAATCTCGCAAACCAAATCCAAAAACGAATATATATGTATGTATGTATGTATGTATGTATATATGTGTGTGTATATATATTTGAGAGAGTAGCAGTTTATCTTTATATATTTTAATCTTTCTTTGAATCTGGCAATAAATCAGATGGAAATTAACAAAAAGACTTTTAATTTGTTCATTAAGTCATCATCATCGTCATCACTGCTCTGCTCTCATTATCATTATTACCATCATCATTCTTTTTTTTTTTTTTTTTTTTTTTTTTTTTTTTTTTTTTCGGTATTATTTAGTTTTTATTTCTGCATTTCATTGGTTTTAATTAAAGAATCCAGTCTTTCGCTGTTCTGGATATGAATTTGTTTAACGATTTATATTTATAGTTTTTTTTTTTCTCCTCTTTAACTCTGCATTCTATCATCATTATCATCACCCCCCCACACACACACACCACCACCACCACCACCACGTCAGTCAAACACTTATGTATACACAGCCCTCCTTTGTAATATTTCTTTACTTCAGAACACTTCTGTTGTCCAGTAAAGGGCTATTGTCCTCTCCACTTTGTTCAGGGAATTCCCCGGGGACAGCAGTGACTGCAAACACTATTATTTACACATTTGCTTCAAGTACTATATATGCATGTATACATGTACATGTGTGTGTGTGTGTGTGTGTGTGTGTGTGTGTGTGTGTGTGTGTGTGATCATCATCCGGTTTCCATGCTTCTATGGATTGGATGTTTTTTTTGTTGTTTTTTTTTTTCCCCCCAGAGATGGAGAGCTGGACCAGGTTCCAGTCTGATTTAAGTTAAGTTAATTTTTTGGCGCAAAAAGCAAAAAGCAAGGCCATGTAGGAGGACATGGAGTTATGTACTGGTTGGTGTTCATGCAAAGAGTTCAGGCCATTTCTAGTCAAGAGAGACTTTGAACCGAGCGGTCATCAGCAGCTTATTCCACGGATCCGCAACCCGGACGGAGAAGGCCCCTCTCCTTCGATTGAGTTGAAATCGTCGCAGATAGAGCTTTTCGGATTTAGCATGGTTTCTATGGCTGGATGCCCTTCCTAAAACCAACCACCTTCACAATGTATGCCAGGTGCATCTCAAATGGGCTGGCATAAGTGCTTCTTATGTGGCCCAGGATGGGAGCTTTTTACATGGCACATCTACCTATCTACTGCTCTCTCTTTCCTCTTTCTCTCTCCATCCATCCATTCATCCATCTCTCTATCTCTCTCAATCCATTACTCAATCTATCCCTCTCTTTCTACCTATCTCTCTCTACCTACCTATCCATCATATCCATCACTCAATCTATCTCTCTATCTACACACATACATACAAACACAGATGTCGATCATCATTTTAAATGCTATCATCCACTTTTTCATGCTTGCATGGGTTGGATTGAGTTTATTGAGGCAAATGTTTTCTTCTATTATAGCCTTAGGCTGACCAAAGCCTTTTGGGTGGATTTGGTAGCCAGAAACTGGAAGAAGCCTGTCATATATAATTATATATATTGTGTGTGTGTGTGTGTGTATGTGTGTGTTTGTACCCATTGTTGGTTTGCTTACGTCCCTGTAATGTAGAGGTTCAGCCAAAAGAGACTGATAGAATAAGAACAATCACATTGTAGTATTAAGTTACATCCCTTGAAATTCTGTGTTCATAACCCACCAACAGTTGAAGCTATCATCCATCTGCCCAGATTTGATTATATTTACCACAGCCATGGAATTTTGTTGTAGCATTTTGTAGAAACATCACAGCCATGGGATATTATTAGAGTATTTTCTGGAAATATCACAGTTATGGAAGTTTATCTTAGGGCTGTATTCGCAAGTGATGGGAATCAGGTGGTTGAATTGGATGCTAGAATTGCATGTACTGGCATGGTAATGTGCTAGGCCCAGGATTTGATCTTCTGAAGAGGAACAGTTGGCGAAAAAGCCAAACTCGCTTTCTTCAATTCAGTTTTCCTGCTTATCCTTACCTATGGTCATGAATGTTGGATAAAAACATGATCATGAATACAAGCAGCCAAAATGGAATTCCTCTGTAGGATCCCTGGAGTAATGTTATTCTACAAGGTGCATAGCTCAGAGATAAGGGGTCTCTTCAGGTTGAGCTGCTCTTTCTTCACATTGAGATGTCACAGATCTAGTTCTATGGACAAATGATTACAATGTCATAGGAAAGAGTCGGAAGATGGATTCTTTAAACCGAGCCAATCTGCTGGAGACTTAGGAGTAGACCAAGAACAAAATGGTTGGATATGACGGTCATGCTTGGGAATCCAGCAGAGAAATTTAATGATGGTTGCTTCTAATAGGACTCTATGGAGGAGTTGTCTGAAGACTCTCCACAACCTTCCCAGAAATAGCGGGCAGAGACGATGGATGGATGGAATTACTGCTGTGGTATATTATTGTAATATTTTCTAGAAATATCGTAGCTATAGTATATATTTTGATTCCACTGACCCATTGCAGCCATGGCATATCATTATCATCATGATCGACCAGGCTATCAGATGTTGCTACACGTTGCTGGTCACAATGCGCTTTGCATTGTTTTAGCCTTCAAATGATGCCACCCCGCTGGCTAAGCGAGCAGGCCAACAGAAGAAAGAGTGAAAGTTGTGGCGAAAGAGTACAGCAGGGATCGCCACCACCCCCTACCGGAGCCTCGTGGAGCTTTAGGTGTTCTTGCTCAATAAACACTCACAATGCCCGGTCCGGGAATCGAAACCGCAATCCTATGACAGCAAGTCCGCTGCCCTAGCCACTGGGCCATTGCACCTCCACATATCATTATAGTATTATGAAATGTAACAGCTACTTGATATTTTACCACAGGATATCAGGATTGTTGTAAATATTATCTCTTTAATTTCACAGTTTCTCCTTCCACATCTAACACTATTTCTACATCATTATACAGCTTATTCACAGACACGCCAAAGTGGCACCTAATATTCCTTTGTCATTTAATCCTGCTCAGTCCAGTGGAAAATGCACACTTTCTCTTGGTTGCTGGAAAAAAAAAAAAAAAAAAAAAATTGAGGTTTTCAATATTTGTTCGGAACTAATGTTTTGACTAAAAGTTGTTTTAGTATTGTAGCCAAACCAGTTTGTTTTGTTAGCATAAAAGAAAATGAAACTAAATTATGTTTGGTTCCTTTAGAGTAAAAAAAAAAAAAAAAAAAAAAATTTTTTTAAATGACAAATTAAATCAAAACAGGCCATAATGCAAAAAAAGAAACAAAACATAATTTTATTAAAGTTAACATTATGAAAGATAACACATTATAAATTGTATAAAACAGCATTATGAACTATGTTACATAAAGACACAATACAATGGTATGAAGTGCAATGCTATATTATGAAACATCATTATTTAGTGTCTGTTTTCCATGCTGGCATGGGTTGGATGGTTTGACAGGAGCTGATAAGCCAGGAGGTTTACAGTCTACTCGGAGCACAACAGTCTACTTTGGCATGGTTTCTATAGACGGATGCCCTTCCTAATGCCAACCACTTTACAGAGTGTGCTGGGTGCTTTTAATGTGTTACACAGTGCTATTGAATATACAAACATTATCAAGCACAACATTGTTGATGATAGTGTATTAGTATACAGGTGTGGCTGTTTGGTTGAGAAGCTTGTGGTCATTTGTGTAGTCCCACTACATGGCACCTTGGGCAAGTGTCTTCTAATATTGCCCTAGACCAGGGTTTTTCAACCATTTTTTTTATCTCTGAATCCTTTTCATTACTCTTTTACTTGTTTCAGTCATTTGAATGTGGGCATGCTGGATGCGATATTATCACCCAATGCGATATCATCAAAGTGACACTGAGGTAAAATATACGAAGTCCAGTATACCCATCATGACAACCTGTCTGATAAGGGTACACCAGGCACATGCATCACAACCATATGTGCGTGACATGGTGATCTCATATCAAGATTAACAGCACATGACCTTGCAAGTGGGGCCCAGTTAGAATTTTCTTCTGGTCGAGTAACCCATCTCGCTCAAAAGGTCCCTGAATAAGGGTTGTTTAAGGATGTTGAACGAAACACCCATGTTTCCAGAGGTGAATCATTCAAACCCCAAAGAATCCCTCAACACAAGGTTATGATGCTCCCCACTACTACTGCTTGTGGTCAGAGATGCATATATCGTCAGCCACTAAGGGACATGCTCAACCGGTTAAGGTCAAGTAGCTGACAAGCAAATCTGTGGTATTGAGCAGAATATTTGCTGTAGCCTATCTTTTATACCAAGACAAAACAATGTACATGATAACACTTCCAATCAGTTAAGATCAGAAGCCATGAGAGCCACTGCCTGGTACTGTATCAGGGCATTTATTATTATTATTATTATTATTATCATCATCACCGCCTTCCTTTACTCAGGAAGCAAAGGCTGTATTTATATGCTTGGTGACCATGGCGAAAGAGCTTGTATGGTGGACGAGATTGAAGGGGCTGAAGTCAAACGCTTTTCTCTTTGGCCGATCCCTGATCAACTTCTTCAAGTTTCACTTGAAGAAGAAAATAAGGAGAAAGAGGGAAGTGTTGTCTTGTAGCCAATTTGCTAAAAGGTGAATGAAAGTGGCGAGAATGGTGTGAGTGAACAGGCCTGCCCTGAGCATATGCCTGTAAGTTGGGAAAAAGGAAAGGAAAGAAAAAAGGCACTTGGCCCAAAAGTCAGGGTACCCTTGGTTTATATGGGTTTTTTTTCCATGAGCAGCCCTCAAGCGTCTATTGAGGATCACACATTGTTGATTTTTTAAAAAATTGTTGGCGCTGTTCACATGCAAAACCCTCATAACACTGCACACTCACACACATACACACAGACACACTTTGTTTTGTCCTGTACTGTGCATAATGGTTTTCTTCATGCAAACCCTTGAGGTTAATAAAGAAATCATTTAGTAGTAGTAGTAGTAGTAATGGTGGTAGTGGTGGTGGTGGTGGCAGTAGTAGGTTTCATCATTTAGGATGTGTTTGTGTGTGTATTGTGTTGTGTTCCAGGCCACTAAATCATTTGTTTCTTTGTTATTGTGGTCCAGTGCCTTTGTAGACAACATAGATATGTTGGAGATGTGTGTGTATGTGTATATGTGAGTGTGTGTTGTCCAACACACACACACACACATTGTACAGTTAGTTAAAAAAAAAGCGAAAACCCGCCAGTTCTGTATCCAAATAACACTCACACTGCACTCAAACGATCTGGAAATTTCCGGATAAACAAGTTTTGCTCAAAACTTTCCCTTTCTTTCTCTCTCTATCACTCCCGCTTCCCTCTCTCTCACTTCTGTTTCCCTCTCTCTCACCCCCTGCTTCCCTCTCTCTCACTTCTGCTTCCCTCTCCCTATCTCTCACTCCTGCTTCCCTCTCTCTCTCACCCCTGCTTCCCTCTCTCTCCTGCTCCCCCTCTCTCTCTCCTGCTCCCCCTCTCTCTCTCCTGCTCCCCCTCTCTCTCCTGCTCCCCCTCTCTCTCTCCTGCTCCCCCCTCTCTCTCTCCTGCTCCCCCCTCTCTCTCTCCTGCTTCCCTCTCCCTTACTCCTGCTTCTCCCCTCTCTCGCTCTCTCTCTCCATTCTTCTCCCCTTCTCTCTACATTTTCACTCTTTCTCTCATTCTCTAACTTTCATTCACTTTCTCTCCTTCCCCTTCCTTCACTATCTCTCTTTCTCCCTCTGTTACTTACTTTACTCCCTCTTTTTCCCTCTCACTCTCTTGCTACATTCTCCCTCCTCTCTATCTCTCAACACTCACCATCTTTCATACACTTTCCCTTCCTCTCCCCTCTCTCACTTTACTCCTCTCTTTCTTGCTTTATTCTCCCCTCCCCATCTGTCTACACTTTCACTCTTTCTCTTTATCTTTCCTCCGCTCTTTTTCTCTCCCTGTCTTCTCTTTCTCCATCTCCATCTCTCTCTCTCTCTCTATCTTCCTACACTCTTTTTCTCTCCCTGTCTTCTCTTTCTCCATCTCTCTCTCTCTCTATCTTTCCTACACTCTTTTTCTCTCCCTGTCTTCTCCTCTTCTTTCTCCATCCTCTCTCTCTATCTTTCCTACACTCTTTTTCTCTCCCTGTCTTCTCTTTCTCCATCTCTCTCTCTCTCTCTATCTTTCCTACACTCTTTTTCTCTCCCTGTCTTCTCTTTCTCCATCTCTCTCTCTCTCTCTATCTTTCCTACACTCTTTTTCTCTCTCCTGTCTTCTCTTCTCCCCTCTCTCTCTCTCTCTCTATCTTTCCTACACTCTTTTTCTCTCCCTGTCTTCTCTTTCTCTCCATCTCTCTCTCTCTCTCTCTCTATCTTTCCTACACTCTTTTCTCTTTTCTCTCTCTGTCTTCTCTTTCTCCATCTCTCTCTCTCTCTCTCTCTCTCTCCTCTCTCTCTATTATCTTTCCTACACTCTTTTTCTCTCCCTGTCTTCTCTTTCTTTCTCCATCTCTCTCTCTCTCTCTCTATCTTTCCTACACTCTTTTTCTCTCCCTGTCTTCTCTTTCTCCATCTCTCTCTCTCTATCTATCTTTCCTACACTCTTTTTCTCTCCTGTCTTCTCTTTCTCCATCTCTCCTCTCTCTCTCTATCTCTCTCTCTCTCTATCTTTCCTACACTCTTTTTCTCCCGTCTTCTCTTTCTCCATCTCTCTCTCTCTCCTCTCTATCTTTCCTACACTCTTTTTCTCTCCCTGTCTTCTCTTTCTCCGTCTCTCTCTCTCTCTCTCTCTCTCTACCTCTTCTTTTCTTCTTATTTCTAATAACATTGAATCTTTTTATTTGCTTTCTCCCATGAAAAAAAAAGGAAAAAAATTTTTCCAAATAAAATTTTTTTTTAAATTTCAAAACAAAATTAAACTTGAGTTTTTCATTTATTTTTGTTCAAAAAATTTTCATTTGATTCACTTCACTTGTACAACAATTGTTGGCTTTTTATGAAAGTTTGTACTGGTGGTGTTGGTGATGAATGGTAGTTGTAGTAATGGTGGCAGTGTTGTGAGGTGGTGGGGGGTGGGGTTGTAAAGTGGTTAGATGGCCACAGCTGGGATACCTCTATTCATGCCCCCCCCCAGCTGAGTACTGAGATGACATAAGACAACCATAGTGTTTTATTGCTTGTGCAAAGTCAGGTTACCACAAAGAAACTAAATGTTCCTAGCTACCATCCATTTTGCATCAACCCCCCCCCATCACCATCACTACCATCATCATCATCATCAATGTAAGTTTGACATTGTGATTCTATGGTACCTTTTCTTGTTGTTTTATTCTTTTATCTGTTTTTCATTAGACTGTGGCCATGCTGGGGCACCACCTTGAAGACCTTTTAGTCGAATGAATCAATCCAGTACTTTTGATTTTTTTTTTTTTTTTTGATAGCCTGATAGTTATTCCGTTGGTCTCTTTTGCCAAATCGCTCAGTCAAAGTCGACTCTCAGTCACTCGTTGGATCAGTGTCCTCCAGTCAGTTCTATCCTGGGCCACTTCCTTCAGATTGGCCATGTCCATTCCGGTATCACTCCTGATGGTGTCAAGACAGCGGGTTCTTGGTCGGCCTCTTCCTCTCTTGCCACTGACCATTCCGAGCATGATGTCCTTCTCCAGGGATTTTCTCCGCATAATATGACCGAAATATGCCAATCTATGCTTGGTGATCCCAGCTACTAGCGACATTTTCGGCCTTATCTGCTTAAGAACTTCTCCATTGGTGAGCCTCGCTAAGTTACAAGCTGGTAAATTCACCAACACTGGTTGTCAAGTGGTGGTGGGGGACAATGACACACACACACACACACACACATACATACATACATACATACAACAGGATTCTTTCAGTTTCCATCTACCAAATCCACTCACAAGACTTTGTTCAGCTCGAGGCTACTGTAGAAGACACTTGCCCAAGGTGTCATGCAGTGAGACTGAACCTGGAACCATGTGGTTGGGAAGCAAGCTTCTTACCACAATTTTTGGTAATTCTGATGGACCAGAATTATATTTGGTTGGGGAGAGGGTTGCTGGGGGAGGGGCAGAAATTTATAGATTTTTCACAGTTGTAATGAAACTGATCATGCGACTCATGTAGAAACTCTTTGTTTGCAGTCTGTGTTTGTTATATGAATATTAGGTGCTGGTGTGACTGTGCGCTTAGAAAAGTTTTCTTCCCAACCACATTGTTTTGAGTTCAGCCCCACTGCATGGCACTTGGGCAAGTGTCTTCTACTGTAACCTTAGGCCAACCAGAGACATGTGAGTTGATTTGGTGGTTGAGAACTGAAAGAAGCTTGTCTTCTTCATCATCATCATCATCATTGTTTAGCATCTGCTTTCCATGCTGGCATGGGTTGGATGGTTTGACTGGGGACTGGTGAGCCAGATGGGTGCACCAGGCTCAAATCTGATCTGGCAGAGTTTCTACAGCTGAATGCCCATCCTAATGCCAATCACTCCGGGAGTGTAGTGGGTGCTTTTACTTGCCACCGGCATGAGGGCCAGTTAGGCAGTACTGGCAACGGCCACGCTCAAATGGTGCTTTTTATGTGCCACCTGCACTGGCAATGCCCTTGCTCGAATGTTGTTTTTCACGTACCACCGGCACAAGTGCCAGCAAGGCGACACTGGTAACGATGTGACGCTGGTAATGACATATATAATTTGATATACACAGTAATTCAAGAGCTATTAAATTAAATCAAAAGGCCCAACGCTCAAAAGGTGTTCTTTACATGCCAACAGCACTTGGCTTGACAGGTCCTTTCAAGCACAGCACATCGCCAAACGTCTTGGTCACTATGTATGTGTGTATCTGTATATATATATATATATATATATACACACACACACACACCACACACACACACACATACATGCATAGGCATGACAAGGTGTGCCTGTGAGGTGAGAACCTTGCACCCAACCACATGCTTCAGGGTTCACTTCCACTCTGTGGTTCTTTGGGAAAGCTTTTTCTTTCTACTGTAACTGCAGGCCAATCAAAACCTTGTGAATGATTTTTATAGACAGAAACTGAAAGAAGCCTATCACACACACACACCACACACACACACACACACACACACACACACACGTACACGTCTGTAAGTGGAACAGTAAAACTATGCAAGACTTTTCTGACATTTAAACTGTGACATTGTTTTCATTATCTACATTCCAGTGGACATTTGTTAATTAAAAAAGGGAAAGGACTAATATAGTAATTAGCTGGTTGTGTGACTTAGGTTGAAGGTCCTTAGTTGGTCTGAGGATTACAACATCGTGACTTACAGATAATATGGACCTCTTGGTTAATTTTTTAAGAAGTCTCTTTCATAGATATTTCCTTTGATTGATCCATCTCCTATCAATTTCTCTGTCTCCTTCCATTGATTTGTCTGTCTCCTATTGATCTGTTTGTCTGTCTCCTTTTATTGATTTGTCTGTTTGTCTCCTATTGACCTGCTTGTCTGTCTCCTATTGATCTGTTTGTCTGTCTCCTATTGATCTGTTTGTCTGTCTCCTATTGATCTGTTTGTCTGTCTCCTATTGATCTATTTGTCTGTCTCCTATTGATCTGTTTGTCTGTCTCCTATTGATCTATTTGTCTGTCTCCTATTGATCTGTTTGTCTGACTCCTTTTATTGATTTGTCTGTTTGTCTCCTATTGATCTGTTTGTCTGTCTCCTTTTATTGATTTGTCTGTTTGTCTCCTATTGATCTGCTTGTCTGTCTCCTATTGATCTGCTTGTCTCCTATTGATCTGCTTGTCTCCTATTGACCTGCTTGTTTATCCCCTCCTATTGACCTGCTTGTCTGTCCCCTCCTATTGATCTGCTTATCTGTCCCCTCCTATTGACCTGCTTGTCTGTCCCCTCCTATTTAACCTGCTTGTCTGTCCCCTCTTATTGATTTTTCCATCTCTATATAACAATTGATCCATTCATCCCAATGGTGCTTTTCTGGCTTTCTCTCTCCCCACCGCCCATAAATCTGTTTATCCCTCCACCACCGTGTACCACCTGTCTGTCTCTAAATCTATCGATCAGTCTACCTGTATACTCCCCCACATGCTTTCACCCCTATCCCCATCAAACACTGCCATACTCCCTCC
This sequence comes from Octopus sinensis, assembly GCF_006345805.1. Taxonomy (NCBI): domain Eukaryota; kingdom Metazoa; phylum Mollusca; class Cephalopoda; order Octopoda; family Octopodidae; genus Octopus; species Octopus sinensis. Next base: position 11,652,071 of record NC_043021.1, read on the forward strand.
ACCCTAGCTACCATTGCCACTGTATACTAGTTTTTCAGTCTGTCTGACCCATACGGTGTAAAGTGTCTGGTTTTGGAAAATAAACAAACATCAGTAACTATAAATAAACCTTTAGAAAACAACAAAGTCAACAAAACTTGTCCATCTGCCTCTCCTCTTCAACATAGCTAGTGCGATAGGGTTGGCTCAGATCGACCCCTACCTGTATTTTGCCTGTGATCACTGTCCCTGGACTCTTTATCTTTCTTGTCTTTTATCCTATTTCAGTTATAGGATTGCAGCCATGCTGGGGCATCACCCACCTTGAAGGGTTTGGTTAAACAAATCAATCTCAGCATGTATTTTTTTAATGTCTGGCACTTATTTTATCGGTCTCTTTTGCTGAACTGCTAAGTTACCAGGATATAAACAAGCCAACACCATTTATCAGGAACAGTGATTTGCTTTATTTGCAAAAGGAGTGACTGATGGAGAGGTCATTATAGCGACAGATTACAAAGTATCAGGCTGTACATTTTTTTGTGACCCCCTTCGGTCAGACACTGACCATGGGTTTGCACCTAGAGAGTTACCCTCTGAGGCACAAGTCTGGGCAAGATTGTTTTTTTTTTTTTATGGAAGACCAGCAGTCGCCCATGCATACCGGCCTTCCCTCTCCACGTCACTGATGTTGTCCAAGGGAAAGGCAAGGGTCGATACAGCTTGGCACCTGTGACGTCGCAACTCATTTCTACAGCTGAGTGAACTGGAACAACGTGAAATAAAGTGTCTTGCTCAAGAACACAACACACAAGAAATCAGTAAAAAGTAAAAGCCACAAATGTTTTGTGGAGAGGCACGTTGATTTGAACTCAGAACATAAAATGAGCAAAATGCGACAAAGCATTTTACCAGGCGTGCTAACGATTCTGCCAACTTGCCGCCTTTAATGATAAATAAAGTAATTAAATAATGGTTTCTCTCAGACCTAAAGCCACAAATGTTTGGTGGAGAGAGGCACAATCACCTGTGTCACACCCCACTCACACCGCCACACTCGTTTCTCTGCTATTTATTTTATCGATCATTTATATTTTATAAGCCATTGATTCTTCCGCCAGCATGTTATCAACCTGGCTGGCTTTGTTGTCTGTCTCCTGTTTGAAACATGTCCGATAGTCTGCCTGCTTACCTGTATGACTGTCTGTCTGTCTGTCCGTCCGTCCGGGCCACCTGCCTGTACGTCTGTCTGTTCATCTGTTATGATTGTCCTCTCTCTCTCCCTCCCTCCTCCTCCCTCTCTCCCCCCCCCTTACCACCTCTGTACACAGTCTTTCAATAGTGTCCTGTCTCCTTGGTAATATTGTTTCTTTGACTCTCTCTCTCTATCTCCTTCCTCGTGGCCACCACCCTCAGAATTTTTTTTTTTTATCTATCGATTTATCTATACATTTCATTTCATTCAACCATCAGGCACTTATGATTACAACTATTTATTATTATTATCATCATTATTATTTCTAGGTTTTTGTAATATTTTCCCCAAAGCCTATTGGTCACAGCTGACTTCACTTCCATACTTTGCTGTCTTACTACTACTACTACTACTACTACAATAATTATTATTACTGCTGTGACCACCATAACACATTTTTGTTACTCCTGGTTTCTTCAGTTTTATACTGGTTAGAAACAAATAACTCTTGAATGTGAAATATATATATATATATATATATAAAATATTAATTAGAGACAAAACCACTATTATGCAAATCAAACAAAGAAAGACTTAATCCAATACATAAAAATTTTTATATAAATTAAATATAATTAAGATTAATTAAGATATCCACTACGATCGTTTCTTGTCACTTCAATGGACATTCATCAGGTGGTTTTAAGACCTTCTATGCAATTTTGATTTTCCCTGTAAATTTGGATTTATTCCCTAATATTTATTATTATATATATATGTATATATATATATATATAAAGTGTGTATCTCTCTCTATATATAAAGTATGTGCGTGTACATATATATATATTACAGAGATGTACTTGCATAGCTAGTGACCTGATCTGAGATCGTATGCTGGAACGAAAACAATTGCAGCGTGGAAGGTGTTTATAAGCCATTTACGAAACACACAAAATCTGTTAGATTCACTTCAACATTTAAATTTAATTTGTCAAAATATTTTTGTCACTTTGAGTCCGCGACCTGTTCGCTGACAAAATTCCAAGATGCAGCACGGAATTTTATCAGTGAACAGGTCGCGATCTCAAAGCGACGAAAATATTTTGACAAATTAAATTTAAATGTTGAAGTGAATCTAATGTTTTTCGTGTGTTTCGTAAATGGCTTATAAACACCTTCCATGCTGCAATTGTTATATATATAACGGGAAGGTTTACGAAAATAAACAAAAGACGAAGGCAGGTGGAGTACAAACAAACAAATGTATTAGTATGGCGCTCAGGAATAGAAATAGAACAAGTCTTTTACGTTTCGAGCCTATGCTCTTAGACAGAAAGATACACTGAAAAGAAACAAGGAGAGAAAAAAATGCGTGTAGGAGCTAACGGTCTATCATGGCGTTCTGACTTCAGGCAGAGGTCAGATGTTAGACGCTAGAGGGATAGTAGGGGAGATAACAGGGTCAAGTGACTTCCAAAACGAAGGGTTAGACAAATATATGTTGAGGCAGTGTTTTAAACTCCAATGCCCCCCGTCACTATCGCTTGGTCTCTTATTCCACACATCTTCATAAGCGCAGAGACCGTATAATTTGTGAATTAGGGAAATGACATCACCACCACTTGTAGTTCAATATTTTTGAGGGAGCAGAAATATAAACGAGCACTAAAACACATTCTTATATGAGCAGGTGCTGAAAAGTTCCTGGCTTTAAGGGTCTCACAAAAGGCTTGGTTGGAGGCCCAACCTTCTATGTTCTTTTACAAGGTTTAGAAAAACTGAAAGACTTCTGCAATAAGTGTGCGAATCTGAGAAGGGAATATGGTCGGTAAAATCATAATTAACTGATGCTCCTATATTTTCTTTTATCCAAAGCCATGAACTTTTCAGTATCCCCTCGTGTGTGTGTATATGTGTGTGTGTGTGTTTGTATATATATCCCAACATGCATATGTCCATGATGCAAACGATTCTACCAGCTTAATATAGCAATGACAGTTTTAATTTCAAATTTTGGCACAAGGCCAGCAATTTTGGAGGGGGCGGGGATAAGTTGATTAGATTGACCCCAGTGCTCAGCTGGTACTGATTTTATTGACCCCAAAAAGACGGAGGTCAGAGTTGACCTTGGTGGAATTTGAACTCAGAACGTAAAGATGAGCGAAATGCTGCTAAGCATTTTGCCCATCATACGATCAATTCTGCCAGCTCTCCACTTTACTGATTAATAGAACATCACTTTCAAGTTTTGACCCAAGGCCAGCAATTTCTGGTGGGGGGGGGATAGGTTGACTAGTTCGACCCCAGTGCTGTAGGCATGGGAGTGGCTGTGTGGTAAGTAGTTTGCTCAGCAACCACATGGTTCCGAGTTCAGTCCCACTGCGTGGCACCTTGGGCAAGTGTCTTCTACTATAGCCTCGGGCCGACCAAAGCCTTGTGAGTGGATTTGGTAGACGGAAGAAGCCCGTCGTATATATGTGTGTGTATATATATATATATATATGTATGTGTGTGTGTGTGCGTGTATGTTTGTGTGTCTGTGTTTGTCCCCCTAGCATTGCTTGACAACCGATGCTGGTGTGTTTATGTCCCCGTTACTTAGCGGTTCGGCAAAAGAGACCAATAGAATAAGTACTGGGCTTACAAAGATTAAGTCCCAGGGTCGAGTTGCTCGACTAAAGGCGGTGCTCCAGCATGGCCGCAGTCAACTGACTGAAACAAGTAAAAGAGTAACGAGAGAGACCGGTTCTTATTTTATCGACCCTGGTAGAACGAAAGGGAAATTTGGACCTCGGGTGGAATTTGAATCCAGAACATAAAGACGGGTGAAATGCTGCTAAGCTAACGATGCTGTGTGCTAACGATTCTGCCAGTGTGCCACCTGATAACAATAGACTTATGAACAAGTACATGAAAGAGCAACAACTGCATAACAAAATAACAAAACAATATAAAAACAGCAACAATAAATAATAAATAGCAATAATAGGTTTTTTTCAGTCAATTTTGTCAGTTATCCAATCAATTTTTCATATTCTGTTTTAGTTGGGTTTTTTTTTATTTTTTGTCATTTTTATTTATTTTATTCATTCTCCATTGCAATCTATCATACAACCCAATCATATAATTTCAATAATACAGACCAATCATACAGTCTAATCTACTGTCCAATCAAATTGCTTGACTTTTGATTTCCTGTTTTCTTTATATTTGATTAGGTATTTTTTGTTGTTGTTTTCTCTTCTTTTTTTTTGTCCCGAATTATATGTTCACCACTCTTACACACGTGTGTATGTATATGTATGATAGACACAGATATATAATACAATAGTGTGTGTGTGTGCCTTTTATCTGTTATTTGTTTCAGTTGTTGGACTATGGTCCCATGGGGGCACTGCTTTGGAGAATTTTAGTCAGTCAAATTGAACCAAGTACTTATTTTTTTTAAAGCCTGGTGTTCATTTTATTGGTTTCTTTTGATGAACAGAGCTAGAAGGATGTAAACACACCAACACCAGATGTCAAGTGCTGGTAGTAGTAGGACAAACACATGATATATATATATATATATATATATATATATATATATCACGTGACCGACCAGGCTATCAGATGTTGCTACATATCGCTAGTCACAATGCGCTTGAAACAAGAGCACTCAGAGAGCACAAACCTCTGCCAAGGCAACACCAATGTCCTCTCAACGATTAGCCAGAGATGATTTTTAAAATGAGAATATCTGAAATAAACTCGACTCCTCCAACAAACAAGAATACTAAAAATGAACCCGACCACTCTCAAAAATTAAGTAAGAAAAACAGGAAAAATAATCCAGAATCCTTGTCTGGTATTGGATCGATCCCAAAATCTAATTAGTTCGTGCCAGTCATGAGGCCAAACATCCCTGAAAGTTTCATCCGAATCCATACTGCAGTTCTTGAGATATCTTGTCCACGAACAAACAAACAAACAAAGATGACTGAAAACAATACCTCCACCTTCGCTAAGACAGAGGTAATAAAATCGAATAACAATGATAGTTGTTTCATTCTTGAAATTAAAATGCAAAAAAAAAAAAAAAAATTCTCTTCAGTGTTTCGGACATAAGTCCTTCATTACACAGGAAAGGAAAGCAAACAGCTAGAGAAAAATTGTAAAGAAACAAAGGGGAAGACCGTTAAGGCAGAAACACTACATGTAGTTATAGCTTGGCATTATCTTGGAGAATGGTTTCAAAGCATAAAAATTTTCCACCATGTTGGTGGAGAAAAAAAGCTTAACTCTCAGTTACTATATTTCAGTCGAAATTTGCTACCTTCATTTTAATTAATTTTGAAACTAATTTAGTAGAATTTTAGTAAAATAACTTTGTTATTAAGCTGTTTAAAAAAAATTTTTTTTAACCCTTTAGTGTTCGCATTATTCTGCCAAAATTAATGCTTCTTCATCTACATTGTTTTGAATTAATCATGCATTATCTTGTAGCTATGAGATTTTGATGAGGTAGCTGTTAATTTTTTAAACAATATTGTAGGGTTGGTGTGAGAGACCAGATCTGGCCAGTTTGAACATAAAACAGGCAGAATATTTTTGGCCAGATATGGCCGTTTAAATGCTAAAGGGTTAATATGGTTTAGCATGGAATTGATGGGTGATTTTAATTAAAATCATTAGTTAAACAGGAAATTTGAATCATAGAACCTTGGGGGCTTTTTTCAGGCGGATTGGTATTAAAAGGGTTAGGGTTGTGCATGTGAAAGAAAGAAAGAAAGAAAACGCAGTAGTGTAGGTAGGGGCAACTCTTGAATTTGTTACCCCCCCCCCCTACTGAGTTCAACTTCACTTTTTGTCCTTTTAGGGTCAACAAATTAAATACCAGTGAAACACTGGGGTTGATGTAACCGACTAGTCCCCTCACCTCAAATTTCAGGTCTTGTGTCTTTAGTAGAAAGATTATAAAATAAAATAAATAAAAATAAATGCGCCCTTTTAAAGCCTAGCCAGGCTCATGGGCCCGGTTTCAATGGCATATGTGTTCCCCAACTGGACAAGACGCCAGTCCATCACAGCATTACTCATTTTTGCCAGCTGAGTGGACTGGAGCAACATGAATGAAGTGCTTTGCTCAAGAACACAACGTGTCGCCCACATGATGCTGACACCCTAACCACTAAGCCACGTGCCTCCACAGAAAGGATTATTATTATTATTTATTTTATTCATCATTATTTTGTCTATTTTATTTAGTTTTAGAAAAACTTTAGCATGCCTTTTACATTTCTGGAGCATATTGAACTTATTCTTCTTGTGACTTTTGGCCCACCCTGTATATTTATATATCCTCCTCATCATCATTTCTTAATATCCGCCTTCCATACTAGCAATCGGATGGACAGTTTGACAAGAGCTGACCAGGTAGAAAATCATAAACCTGAAAGAGAAGCACACTCTTATATCTAACACACACACACACACACACACACACACTCTCTCTCTTTCTCTCTCTCTCTATCTCTCTCTCTCTCTCTCTGTAATCCTCAGTCCATCAAGCTACTTTTTACTGATAAACAATTATGGATTAAATGTTTATTCACTCTCAGAGTTATTTCTTCTAAGTGGCAAGACATACCCTTTTTTGAATTGGTCACCCTCTCGAATATATATTCAAATATGTGTGTGTGTGTGTAATCACGCATAGCCATGCAAATACTTGAAAATCTGCATATTAATTTTGCCAATCAATAAGCATCCTGCTCGTTATATTATGTTAAGAATAAAAAATGAAAAAAAAAAAAAAGAAGAAACATCTGGAGAAATGACAAAATTAACCTTATTGCTCATTCTGGATCTATACCAACAGTTCCTTATCCGTGGTTTTTATCCCAAATTGGGATACAGTATAATCCTGAAAGGGTCATTCAAGCAAAACCTTTTTTGATCCTTATATTTCCCCGTCTGTTTTTCCTTCTCTTCCTTTACACCCACCTTCCTTATCTCTCTGTTTTTTTCCCTTTTCTTTTGTTTGTTTTTCTTCCTCTTCTTTTTTCCCCATCTGCCGCCCACCTTATATCATTCCCTTGGTTTCCTCTCTCTCCTTCTACCCTGTTATTAATTAAGGTCATTAACCACCTTTGTAATACAGATGTAGTCATTGATTCTCTGTTCTAATTTTAGATTTAATTTCTGTAATCACACGCACACGTGTGCGTACACACATCTTATCGGCAGACACTTAATGTAGACACACCTACACAAATGCATGCAAATACACATATACACAAATACACAAATGCGCATATACGAACATACGCAGGAGTGCACATGCAAATGCACAAACCAATTATGTACATGCATGCGAATACACACACACAAACACACGCTCACAGACAGACCTGTTATTTTTGCTGATAATAATGAGGTGCTAATGGCAGGTTGTTAATGAGAAAGATAATTAAATCAATGCTTCATGCTGACACCAAAGTTGGTAAAACACAAAGCACAACAGGGAAACCATAAGAATTTGGCCCAGGAATCAATATTAGGTTATTATCTGTGTTAGAGGAGGAAGACTTAGGAAGAATGCCTGATACAGAATCTGTGGTTTCTACAATCAAATGTGTGGGTGTATGTATATATATGTATGTGTGTGTATTTATATATATGTGTATATATATGTATATATATGTATCTGTGTGTGTGTGTGTATATATATATATATATATATATATATATATATATATATAGGTATATGTGTGTATATATATGTATGTATCTGTGTGTGTGTGTGTGTGTATATGTATCTCTGTGTGTGTGTGTGTGTATGTATCTGTGTGTGTGTGTATATATATATATATATATATATATATATATATATGTATATATATATCGTTATTATACAAGTGTTGTAAGTCCAAAAGGTTTTTTTTTTTTTTTGTCTTCAGAAAACGAAAAAATAGTTTCACCATTCCATTTTCTTTTTTTTACAATAGCAACAGTTTCAGCTTAACAATAATACTTTGTTGGGTGCATAAAATCAGAACTCCATGCATGTTACTTTCAGTCAGAAGCATTTTTGCAAAACTGTTGTATGTGGGACTTACAACACTTTCATAAAATGTTAAACCATTATACTGCACTTTGACAAATTTTGATATCTTGGCATTTGAAGCAGCTGGAGATACGATAGTTTGACCGGAAGAACCAGCTATTGCAAGCATAAACCTCAAATGCCTAGGAGGGTCCACCTTAGTAAAACAGAAATCAAAGGGGTCCACAGGCAAAAAATGGTTGAGAATCACTGATTTAGATTATTGTCAAATGTAATCCCTATTTATCCACGTTGTTTTTGGCTTAATCGTGCATTATCTTATATCTTTGAGATTTTGATAATTTGATTATTTATTTCTACAATGACATTGTAGGGTAGGTGTGAGAGCTCAGATGTGGCTGGTTTAAGCACCAAAGGCTTAAATGTGAATTTGTTTAAATTGTTTGATAGTTGAATAAACTTTTGGCAAGACCGTGTAGCTGTTGCACTGTTGTTGTGTCACTAGACAATACAAGGCCATTATGCTGTTGTTATCTCACTGGAAAAGACAAGCTGCTACACTGTTCTGTCACTGGAGAAGGCAAGCCATTATACTCTTGTCAATCGTTCGACCCATGCCTGCATGGAAGATGGATGTCAAACAATGATGATGATGATTACATATATACATATATATATATAATATGTATATATACATATATGTGTATATATATATATATATATATATGGGTCTTCCCTTTGAACGTTGGGCCTCATGGAGGCAAAGTGGCTGGGTGCCTTTCGAGTTTTGGGCCTCACTGAAGTGAGGTGGCTGAGTCCCTTTTGAGCATTGGGCCTCATGGAGGCAAAGTGGCTGAGTTCCTTTTGAGTGTTGGGCCTCACAGAGACGATGACCAAGATCTTTGGCACTATGTCGTGCTTGAGAAGACCCATCAAGCTGAGCAAAATTACAGTCGTGAAAGATACCGGTGTAACGCAAATGGCACCCATGCCAGTGGCACGTAAAAGCATCCGTTACACGCTTGGAGTGGGTGGCATTAGGAAAGGCATCAAGCTGTAGAAACCATGCCAAATCAGACTGGAACCTGGCACAGCCTTCCAGCATGCCAGCTCAATCAAACCATCCAACCCATGCCAGCAGGGACAACGGATGTTAAATGATGAAGATGATATACACACGCAAACAAACACACTATTTATTAAAGCCCAAAACGATCTTCACAAACTATTACTCAGTCTCACATGACTGATCGTTGGACAGTTACGATGATACTGTATCACTGCAATTGTCCAATGGACAGCCACATGAAACTGTGTAACAGTTTGTGAAGATTTTTTTCCGGCTTTAATAAACAGTACATTACTCTACCTTTGGTATTCGAGTACTATTTTTCACTACCTTGTTTTGCATTTGTGTGCTTACTATTGTGTGTGTGTGTGTGTGTGTGTGTGTGCATACATACACACACACACACATATATATATGTATGTGTATGTATGTACACACATATACATAAACATACCTATGTGCATGTATATATCTATATAAAAACATACCCACCCACTCCACCTTAAGTAGAAAACAAATATACAATAGAAAAAAAAACAGTTAAAAGCCACAAATGAAACAGTTGGAGAGAGAGAGAGAGAGAGAGAGAGAAAGAAACATAAAGCTAAATGTTATTTCAAGTTTTAGCAGACTTCAAGTTGCAACAAGCCAAATATTTTCATAGTGCCTACCATTACACACACACACACACACACACAAATGTTTGTGTATTGCTGTTAGACTTACTGCACTGCCTGGTTAAAAGACCACCACCGCCACCCACCTGGCTATTCTCCATATGGACGTTTTTTCCTCGTTTTCTTTTTTATGACTTCAGAGAAAGCAAGAAAAGCAGTGGCCAAGACCTTTAGCAAGACCTCTGGTATTAGTTGTTGTGAATGTGGTGGAGGTGACAGAGGTGGTGGATGTGGTGACAGTGGTGGATGTGGTTACAGTGGTGGATGTGGTAGTAACAGGGGTGGGGGTGGATGTGGTGACAGTGGTGGATGTGGTAGTAACAGGGGTGGGGTGGATGTGGTGACAGTGGTGGATGTGGTTACAGTGGTGGATATGGTAGTAACGGGGGTGGGGGTGGATGTGGTGACAGTGGTGGATGTGGTTACAGTGGTGGATATGGTAGTAACAGGGGTGGGGGTGGATGTGGTGACAGTGGTGGATGTGGTTACAGTGGTGGATATGGTAGTAACGGGGGTGGGGGTGGATGTGGTTACAGTGGTGGATGTGGTAGTAACAGGGGTGGGGGTGGATGTGGTGACAGTGGTGGATGTGGTTACAGTGGTGGATATGGTAGTAACAGGGGTGGGGGTGATGTGGTGACAGTGGTGGATGTGGTTACAGTGGTGGATATGGTAGTAACGGGGGTGGGGGTGGATGTGGTGACAGTGGTGGATGTGGTGACAGTGGTGGATGTGGTACAGTGGTGGATGTGGTGACAGTGGTGGATATGGTAGTAACGGGGGTGGGGGTGGATGTGGTGACAGTGGTGGATGTGGTTACAGTGGTGGATATGGTAGTAACGGGGTTGGGGTGGATGTGGTGACAGTGGTGGGGATGGTAGCAGTTGTGGTGGTATTGGAGGGAAATAGATCACAGGACTTCACACCTGGCCTTTACCTTTTACTCATTGCAGTCATTAGATGGCAGTCAAGCTGGAGCACTACCTTGAAGGGCTTCTGTAAAAAAAAAATAATCAACCAGTACTTATTTTTAAAAATTTGATACTTACCCTATTGGTCTCATTTTTGCACATCTGAAGTTCCAAGGATGTAAATAAACCAACACTGGTTGTTACGCAGTGATAGGGAACACTGACAGCAACAGACACAGAAGTTCTATCTACCAAATTCACTCACAAGGCATAAGTTGGCCCAGGACTATAGTAAAAGATGTTTGCCCAAGGTACTGTGCAGTGGAATTGAACTCAAAACTATGTGGTTGTAAAGCAAGCTTAACCCCATAGCCATGACTGCATCTGAATTCTTGCAATAGAATTAGCTCTAAAGACGCCCAACTGGCAGGTTGGTGGTGGTGATATTTAACGAATTGATCCATTAAGTCTAACCACGCAAGAACAGAAACGAGTGTGGGGCATCAGACACTGCTTCACAGATTCCTTCATCTAGGTTTCCACTTATGAAGCTTGTGTTGGATTGAGGTGAAGACCAAAAAAACTTGTCCAAGGTTCCATGCACTAATATCAAACCTTGAACATGATTGTGAAGCAAACACTTTAAATCCTTAGCATTTAAACTGACCATAACCAGATCAAATATTCTACCTGTTTCATTTTCTAATTGGGCAGTGTAATAGCTTGTCTTGTCCAGTGACATAACAACAGGGTAATGGTTTGTCTTGTTCGGTGACATAACAAGTGTGATGGCTCACCTTGTCCAGTGACATAGCAACAAATCGCCAGGTCTGGTCAGCGTTTGTGAGAGATGCAGCATTGAGGATGAATGAAGCTAGCTCAATCCACCCCGGGTGAATGCTGTCTCAAGTCAAGAAGAAAGAAGAAGACTCGAGGATTTACAGTACTACTATATATGTGTGTGTGTGTGTGTATGTGGCAAGGAATGTGATGATGATAATGAAGATAATGGTATATCCACATGCATATGCATTTACTGGCTTGCCATTGGTTACAGTGATGTGTGTTCCAGTTGATCCGAGCAACAGAAAACAGCCTGCTCATGAAATTAACGTGCAAGTGGCCGAGTGCTCCATGCACATGCATACCCCCCAACGAAGTTCTCAGGGAGATTCAGCAGAGCGCACCGAATGTAACAAGGCTGGTCCCTTTGAAATACAACTCATTTTTGCTTACTGAGTGGATTGGGGCAACATGAAATAAAGAGTCTTGCTGAAGGACTCAATGCACCGCCGGGGAAACGAACTCACGACCTTATGCTCGTGTTTTGTATATCCTCCACATGCCTTGACATGCACATACAGACATTCATGCGTGCACACATGTGGCATTTTGGATACTTGACATATATGCTAGAAAGATTAATCTCCCAGAAAAGAAAGCAGAAAGCAAACCCCTCCTCTCCATCTCGCCACTGGTCTCTCTCTGTCTGCCTGCTTTCTGACCTTTTTCAGAAATATCTGCACACTGGTGGTGGTGGTGGTGGTGGTGGTACTGCTGTTGGTGGTGGTGATGGTATGCTTTCTCACTTTCCTTTGATTTATCTATTTGATCAGTGTTTGAGAAAGTCTTTTTTATTTCATCTTCATATGTGGTATTTGTATGCATATATATATATATATATATATATGTGTGTGTGTGTGTGTGGAGGCGCAATGGTCCAGTGGTTAGGGCAGCGGACTCACGGTTTCGATTCCCAGACCGGGCATTGTGTTTATTGAGCAAAAACACCTAAAGCTCCTCGAGGCTCCAGCAGGGGGGGGGGGGGGCGATCCCTGCTGTACTCTTTCGCCGCAACTTTCTCTCACTCTTTCTTCTGTTGGCCAGCGGGGTGGCATCATTTGAAGGCTAAAACAATGCAAAGCGCATTGTGACCAGCGATGTGTAGCAACATCTGATAGCCTGGTCGGTCACGGTGATCACGTGATATATATATATATATATAGGTGCAGGAGTGGCTGTGTGGTAAGTAGCTTGCTTACCAACCACATGGTTCCGGGTTCAGTCTTCTACTATAGCCTCGGGCTAACCGAAGCCTTGCGAGTGGATTTGGTAGATGGAAACTGAAAGAAGACTGTCGTGTATATGTATGTGTGTTTCTGTGTTTGTTCCCCCAACATCGCTTGACAACTGATGGTGGTGTGTTTATGTCCCCGTAACTTAGCGGTTCAGCAAAAGAGACCAATAGAATAAGTACTAGGCTTACAAAGAATAAGTCCTGCGGTGCTCCAGCATGGCTGCAATCAAATAACTGAAACAAGTAAAAGAGAGTGTGTGTGTGTGGTGTGTGTGTGTGTGTATATATATATATATATATATGTGTAGGTGCTGGCATAGCCATGTGGTCAAGAAGTTTGCTTCTCAGCCATGTGGTCTAGTGTTCAGTCCCACTGTGTGGTGCCTTGCTGGACATGTGCTTTCTACTATAGCCCTGGGCCAACTAAAGCCTTGTGAGTGGATCCTGTAGATGAAAACTGAAAGAAGCTCATTGTATATGAGGTCTGCCCGGAAAGTAATGGGACTGGGTGTGCTGTGTGATTTATGGGCATTGTCTACAGTGAGCCCTTGCCATAGGACCAGTCACTCAATCAGCAGGTCTACAAAGAAATCCTGCAGTGTTTGCTTCACTCGGTGCATGAGAAAAGTTGTGGAAGGACAAATTGTGACTGCTTCACCATGACAATGCATCTGCTCCCAACACCCTGGGCATCTGTAATTCACCTTTGGAAACATGGGTGTTTCATTCATCGTCCTTAAACAAACCTTATTGAGGGACCTTTGGAGCTGGATGGGCTACTCAAACTGAAGAAAATTCTAACTGGACCCCAGCTGCAAGGTTATGTGTATGTTTATCTTGATATGAGATCACCATATCATGCGCATATAATTGTGGTGCATGTGCCTGGGGTACCCTTATCAGATGGGTGGTCATGATGGGTATATTGGGGCTTTGTATATTTGTACCCCAGTGTCACTTTGATGGCATGCACTGCTCTCTCATTCAATAATAATGATCATCATCATCATTGTTCGACCGTGGTCGAGACAATGGAATTTACCATGCTACGCCAGACTTCACGGTCCATCATGGCATTACGGAGGTCCTGTTGCTGGATGCCTGTATCCCTGGAGATTACATCAGGGTAGGAGAGTGTGTGCCCTCTGGTATTGCGAGTAGATGGCTTCCAGAGGAGAAGAGTAGAAATTACTTCTTTTTCATCTCTACAACAATGTCCAGCAAACTGGACTCTCCTACTTTTCACAAGAGATGACACAGGTGGTAGTTTCCCATATATTTGCATTTTGGTTGGATGGCGCTTCCACGAGAGATTTTGAGCTCTCATAAGGAGGCGAGTGTAGGTTCCATCCAACCGCCTCTCAAGCTTCTTTGATAACGTCCAGGTTTCTGAGCCATATAGTAGAATTGGTTCGACTGTGGCTTTGAAGATTTCAAAGCCATAATAATGATAATAATTGGTTCACTGGAAGCTGTCTCATAAGTATGACATGAGCAGAAGTGGGAAATTATATGAGCACCAACTGGAAAGGGTTGCTGAAAATGAACAATATAAAATCTTGTGGGACATGATTATCCAGC
>NC_043021.1:11671610-11826610 GCF_006345805.1 Octopus sinensis
CCCCAGTGCTCAACTGGTATTTACTTTATTGACCTTGAAACGGTGTAAAGGCAAAGACAACCTTTACTGAATTTGAACTCAGAACATAGATGGATGATATGCTGCTAAGCATTTTGCCCAGCTGACCAACGATTCTGCCAACTTGCTGCCTTTATAGTATTAATGATAATAATAATAGTAATAATTTCTGTGGTTGGTGTTAGGAAGAACATCCAGCTGTAAAAACCATGCCAAAACAGACACAGAATTCTGATGCCAGTCTTCTGCCTGGCCAGCTCCTGTCAAACTTTCCAACCCATGCCAGCATGGAAAGCAGATGTTAAATGCTGATGATGATTCCGATATCTGAGGGAGAGCCACTACCACCACCACCACTGCTATTACTTTCACCACTATTACCACCACCACCACCACTAGTCTACAATTACCACAGTCATTATCACCACCATCAATACTACCACTACCACCACAACTACTTCTACCACTACCGCCACTACCACAACTACTTCTATCAACACCACCATCACTATCACTGCTTCCACCAGTGCCACCACCACTACTATTACCACCCACCCAACCCCTGTCACCACCACAACTACTACCACACACTACTATTATCACCACCACCACTACCTCCTGCACTACATGTCTTGAAACCAAAACAAGCTGGTCAGAGAAATTAAGTTTACAAGCTGTACCAAGCTATTTCATTAAGTCACTTAACTCACCCCACCCCATCTCTCTCTCTCTCCAATATTGTTGTTGTTCTTCTACTTGTTGTCACCCAACTGTCATTTGTGACCTCTGGCAAACTTAAAAACATTTCAACATCAAACACCATTTTTTTGCTTTGATGGGTTTTTGTTTGTTTTTGTTTTACTGTTAGTCTCAGAAACTGACTCATTGTAGCATGGTGGGTGGTGTTACTTACATACCAAATTTCTAAGTTGACTGTATGGTTTTAACAATTAGACTCAGACAAATGGCGGGGAACATTGTATATGGCTGTAAAGGATACTTAACAGTCCTTGCTATAATCAGGTTTTAGTATGTGTGTGTATATGTATGTACATATATACTTGGAAATGGATGTGTGGCATTCAATCAAATAATAATAATATATATATATATGAATTTTTTGCGTAATGAGATAAAAAAACCGAGGCTGTATAGATATTAGAGCATTTATAGATAGAAGGTCTTACAGCTGTTTCTAGGATATTAATTAATAATATCCCTTCATTGGAGACAGTATGAGAGGAAAAATTAAGTCATAGTTAGTTTCAATGTGATACAAATAGAGAGTGAGGTGGAGGCAAGAAAATAGATGTAAGATATGTATGGTTATTGAGTTCATAAATCCGTTTTTTTAGGCATAATGGTATATATGTGTAATATTCCAATATCCTTTGAGTCAAATCCAAAAGTCCAACAGAGTTTAATATGAGGCCATCCAGATGTAGAGTTTATAAGCAATGTAAGATTCTCTTAAAGTCGGTCATTCCCAGTAGGGAATTTATATAAAGAGTAGCAGATTCAAGGTTTGTGTTTAAACTGACCTAGAAATAGGGAGTGTATGGTCAAATTGAAAACAGGAAGAGAGGAATGACAAAAAAAAAAGGGGGGGAGAGAGAAAATGACACCATTATCTCTCATAACCTCAACTACATATATAGTGGAGGCGCAATGGCCCAGTGGTTAGGGCAGCGGACTCGCAGTTGGAGGATCGCGGTTTCGATTCCCAGACCGGGCGTTGAGTGTGTTTATTGAGCGAAAACTCCTAAAGCTCCACAGGGAAACACCTAAAGCAGGGGTTGGTGGCGACCCCTGTTGTACTCTTTCACTCCAACTTTCTCTCACTCTTTCTTCCTGTTTCTTGTCCCCGACTTCCTACTGTTTGTCTCCTCTATGTTTAGCCCCTTGTGGGTAGTAATGAAATGTATATATATATACATATATATATATCCAGCCGTAAAACCATGCCAAAACAGATATTGAAGTATTTGCACATACGCATATTTGTCTGTTAATTACATTCGTAACTGTTAAAATATTAAAATATAGAAATTGTTATTGAATTATAATACAGTTAGTTAGAGACCTGAGGATTGGGGTTGCATTTAAGAAATGTTTCCTGTAAAAGACTCCGTGTATAAGGAACATTAAACGCACCTCATGAAACACGTGTAGCGGAGAAATTTAGAAATGATTAGTAAGTATTAAAATGAAATTCTATTATATGGTGTGATGTATATTAGGATTTGATGAATTGCATGGGGACTTCTATCTCTAAATAACATATTTTTCCTTATCGAGAATAATTCATTTTATTTGAATCCCGTGACGCAAGAATTTTTTTTCCCTAATAAATAAAATTATATATATAATTTAGAGAAAAACCTCTATTAAACAATTCAATAACGAAAGATGTTATTCACACCACATAGAAAACATACTATAAAAATCTTATTCTAAAAATCAATAAAGTACAAAATTATATACATATATATTGTGAAATTAGATTTAGAATTGCTAAATTGAATTTTTCCCTGAAAGTTTGGAATTCCCTACTATTATTATATGCATATATTTATATATATGACCGCATGTGTATCATTGGCGATTTTTTTTTTCCCTCCGTCTTCCCTTCCTTGGATCTTTCCTCTTCCTATGTTTCTGATGAAGAGCTCTGCTCGAAACATTAGATCCTCCTTCTTTCCTTTCCTGAGCATCCAATAACACTATACTTGTTCCACGTCCTCGCATTGTGTTTTCTCTTTGTGTTTTCATGTTTGAATTAACTTTTTATATATATATATATAGAACGCCATAATGGACCGTTAGCTCTTACGCGCATTTTTTTCTTTCCTTGTTTCTCTTCTTGTTTCTTTTCTGTGTATCTTTCTGTCGAAGAGCGTAGGCTCGAAACGTAAAAGACTTGTTCTATTTCTATTCCTGAGCGCCATACTGATACATTTGTTTGTTTGTACTCCACCTGCCTTCGTCTTTTGTTTATTTTCGTAAACCTTCCCATTATATATATATATATATATATATATATATATATTATATATATATATATATATATATATACATATATGGGTACAGACGTCACAAACAGTAAATATGAAATACGAAACAAGCAGTAAACAATATGAAATATCAAAAAAATAAATGAGTTGAATATGCAAACAACAAGAGAAACAAATGGAAAACAGAACAAGTAACATAAAGAATGACCCTTCATCAGTTGTCGGCTGCATATCTACTGATCGTTTTGTGCCCTGAATGGCACTGATTTTGTAGACGGAAACTGAAAGAAGCCTGTTGTATATATATGTATGTGTGTGTGTGTGTGTGTGTGTGTTTGTGTCTCTGTTTGTCCCCCACCACTGATTGACAACCAGTGTTGATGTGTTTGCATCTCTGTAACTTAGTGGTTCAGCAAATGGTGCTGATGGAATAAGTACTAGGTGTAAGAAAAGGAATGAGTAGTTGATCTGATTCTGTCAACTAAAAAATTTTCATGGCAGTGCCCCAGCATGGCCATGGTCTGATAACTGAAACAAGTGAAAGATAAAAGATACACTATGGGCTTCTTTCAGTTTCCGTCTACCAAATCCACTCACAAAGTTTTGGTCAGCTCAACGCTATAGTGGAAGACACCTACCCAAAGTGTTCCATTGTGGGGACTGAACCCCAAAGCATGTAGTTGGGAAGCAAGCTTCTTAACCACAGAGCTACACTTGTGCCTATGTATGTGTGTGTTTTTAATAAATGCAATGTTTGAGTACAAGTGCACACACACGCAGACACACACACACATATAACACATATATAGGTTTGGTGATGCAAACATGAAAATAAAACTCAAAATGTGTGTGTAGATTAGATAGATAGACACATACATACATACATACATACATAGACAAGATTAATATTTAGCTGAAGCAACAGAGTGACTTGAGGGCTGAGATGTTTAATCAATTATTTTCAAATTTATCAAATTTTATCAATTTTATCAAATTTTGAAAAGTGCTGACACATGAAACTCTTAGTCCTTGAATCACTCTGTTGGTTCTCCTAAATATTAATAATAATGATAATAATAAATGCCCTGATGCAGTCCCAGTTAGTGGCTCTCATGGCTTCTGATCTTAACTGATTGGAAGTGTTATCATGTACATTGTTTTGTCTTTCTATAAAAAGATGGGCTACAGCATATATTCTGCTCGATACCACAGATTTGCCTGTCACTTGCTTGACTTTAGCCAGTTGAGCATGTCACTTAGTGGCTGACGATAAGTGCATCTCTGATCACAAGCAGAAGTAGTTGGGGAGCATCATAGCCATTTTCTCCTCTCCGCTGGCTACTGGACCACGCCCAGGAGGCAACGCACGCACAACCTAAGCTCCCGGGGCTAGAGATAGCCTTCCTTGACCTCGCCAAAGCCTTCGATACGGTCTCGCACTCTCTCATTTTTGCGGGCATGAGAATTCTTTGGAGTTTGAATAATTCACTTTTGGAAACATGGGTATTTTGTTCAACATCCTTAAACGACTCTTATTCAGGGACCTTTTGAGTGGGATAGGCTACTCGACCTGAGGAAAATTCTAACTGGGCCCCACCTGCAAGGTCATGCACTGTTTATCTTGATATGAGATCACCACGCTGCTGTTTATCTTGATATAAGATCACCATGTCACGCCCATATGGTTGTGATGTATGTGCCTGGTGTACCCTTATCAGACGGGTATGGTAGGCTTCATATATTTGTACCCCAGTGTCACTTTGATGGTGTGTATTGCTCTCTCACTCAGTAATACATACATACATACAATGAACCAACTTCATGACAGGAGGTGCAGATGAGAGCAGCTGCATCGAACTCTCTCATGCACCAAATGGCAATTGCTAAAAAGCATTCGTGAAGTAAAATCATGTAGCAACACCAAATGGCAGTGCCCCAGCATGGCCACAGCTCATGAGCTGAAACTAGATAAAATAAAATAAATAATACATACATACATACATACGTACATGCATACATTCATGAACAGCTTAGTCAAGGGTGAAAAGAGTGGATAGTCACTGTTTAATATAATAAACATAGATAATATATACATGTGTGTATGCCCGTCTGCATCTCTCTCCATCATCATCATCATATGTCTGCCTTCCACGCTAGCTATCCTGTGTGCCCATGCTATAATGTTTGATAATGTTACTACTGGCACTACCTCAAAAGCCAACATTTTTACTCCTTCCAGTGTTGCATTGGACCCTTATAATATCTGTTCTCTTGACAACAGGCCACAGAATACATAGTGTAGAATTTGGCCCCTAGTTCCACACTGCCCTCACCTGATAACTGCCTTGTGTGCCCATGTTATAAAATAGCAAGGAGCACCTGTTTGACAATGTGAGCTGGAGATACCTATTTCTTCATTACCCACAAGGGGCTAAACATAGAGGGGACAAACAAGGACAGACATAGGTATTAAGTTGATTACATCGACCCCAGTGCGTAACTGGTGCTTAATTTATCGACCCCGAAAGGATGAAAGGCAAAGTCGACCTCAGCGGAATTTGAACTCACAACGTAATGGCAGACGAAATACCGCAAGGTATTTCACCCGGCATGCTAACGTTTCTGCCAGCTCGCCACCTTTTCCAGCTCACCGCCTTCGCCCCCTCCCATACTGTTCTGTCCCTGTCTTTCCATCCCTTTCACACACACCATGTTGTTTTTTAATTGATAAATACATTGACTCCACTTCCCTGTTTCTACTCACTCCACTCTAAAGATTCTTCCCACCCTTCACCTACTCTCCCTCTCAAACCAGTCTTTAACCGGTGTGTCATTCTTTACTAATCCTTCTGTTATTTCTTCTCTGTCACTCTTACAAGTTGTAGTATTTAAAAAAAAAAGAAAAGAAAAAAAAAAAAATGTATGTGAAAACCATTTCGGCCACATCTCATGTGAACCCACCAGAAATTCAGGGAAATATCGCTGACTAGCACAGCGCTTATATATTATAAGGACCACTTGCAGTTCAATGCTGAATTATGAAGAGCCTGTAAATTAATGTGCTGCTCTGGCCCCATTTCAATGTTTGAGTTTCCCCAGTTAATTTATGTTGTGTTTGTAATAGGTGCAGGTGTGGTTGTGTGGTTAAGAAGCTTGCTTCCCAACCATGCAGTCTTGGGTTCAGTCTCACTGGTAACCTTGGGCAAGTGCTTTTTAAAAAAGTTTGTTTTTTTTACTATAAACTCTGGCTGACCAAAGCCTTGGAAGTGGATTTCATCAGCAGAAACTGAAAGAATCCTGTTATATTTCATTTTCTCTCTGTTTATTTTTCCTTATTCCTTTCTGTTGAAGAGTGTAGGCTCAAAACATAAGACTTTCATTTTCCTGAGTGTCAAACTAATATACTTGCTTGTTGTTCATACACCTGTCTTCGTCTTTTGTTTCTCTATAAATTTCAACTACATGTATGTATATATATATATATATATATATATATATGTAGTAAGCCTAGTACTTATTTTATCAGTCCCTTTCGTTGAACTGCTACATTACGGGGACTTAAGCATACCAACATCAGTTGTCAAGCGATGGTAGGGGGACACACACACACACACACACACACACACACACACATAATGGGACTGAACCTGGAACCATGTGGTTGGGAAGCAAGCTTCTTACCACACAGTAATATCCAGGATTTTTTTTTTTCTGACAAAATTCTGATTAATGTTTTCACTTTCCCTCTTCATGTGGTCTTCAAAGGGGTAACACTCCGCTTCTCTATACTATACTCAAATACCTCTTCAAGTGATACTTTAAGACATGACAATTGCCATTTCCACCCTGACTTTCCTCTTTAAGTGGCACTCAGAGAGACAGCACTTATCCTGTCGCACTCACATGTGTCTTCAAGTGGTACTTTTGAAGAAGTAACGTTCCACCTCTCCACTCAGCTTCCTCTTCAAGTTACACTTGAACTGGCAATATACCCCCAGCTTCACTCTTACCAGCATTAAGTGGTACCTGAAGTTATTTGTTTGCCTAGTGTTCTATCCAGGGGGTGATTTATTCTGTGCCATCATAAGTACATGAGTACATTAGGCTGTTGTTCAGGGGTCTCACAGGTCTGGGGACCCAGTTCTGATCTATGTCGATTGTTGTGGAAGGATGAAGACAGTTGCATAAAGAAGTGCTGATCACTTAAAGTGGAGGAAAGTTGTGGAAGAGGGAAACCCAGGAAGACATGGGACGAAGTAGTGAAGGCCAAGATCAAAATGCTGAACCTTATGAAGGAGATGACAGAGGACCGAGATACGTGGAGCATTGCTGTACTCAAAAAGACCTTCCTGTTAAAATAGAACTGAAATCCTAAACTAAGATGCCATGTAAAAAAGCATTGGTGTGGGTGCTGGTTCCATGTAAATAGCATTGGTGATGGTGCCACGTAAAAAGCACCCAGTACACTCTGTAAAGTGGTTGGCATTAGGAAAGGCATCCAGCTGTAGAAGCCACACCAAAACAGACTACGGAACCTGCTGCAGCCCCTGATCTTGCCAGTTCCTGTCAAGCCATCCCATAAAGATGTCTGTCTTTATGTTCTGAGTTCGAATTCCACCAAGGTCGACTTTGCCTTTCATCCTTTCAGGGTCGATAAATTAAGTACCAGTTGTGTACTAGGATCAATGTAATCGACTGGCCCCCCCCTCCCACCAAAATTTCAGGCCTTGTGCCTAAAGTAGAAAAAAATATTCTTTGTGTAGTTCGATGATTGGTAGGGGGTGGTGGATGTTGTCTTCCATGGAGGGAGTACAGGTAATGGTGGTAGTGATGGTGGTGGCAGTGATGGGGTGATGGGTGCTGGTGGTGACAGTGACGATGGTAGTGATGGTGGTGGTTGTGACAGCGGCGGTGGTGGTAGTGATGATGGTGGTGGTGGTGGTAGTGATGATGGTGGCAGTGGTGGTGTTGATGGCATTATCTACAGACTTCCAGTGCTTGCTTACTCACTAAGTACTCAAGTTGTACTATTGTGCGTACCTGCGCACGCGTATGTGTGTACATGCGTGCCATGTGGTTTGGTCTGTATGTATGTATGTCAATGGCCACTGTGTCCGTATGTTGTCTGTATATTCTTTCCGTCTGTGTCACTAGATGGCTTCGTACTGCCTGTGTGTATGTGTGTCCATGTATATGTTTATGTATGTGTAAGCCAGCTCGTTAGATCAGCTGAAGTCATGTGAGAGAGACTGCTGTTAGCGCCCAGACAGCAACAGCGAAATAAAACAATAGAACAACACTGTTGTAGACAGCAGCAGCAGCAACAGTAGCTGTTGTAGTATTGGTGGTGGTGGTATTGGTTGTGATAGAGGCATTTGAGGTCAGAGTGGTGTTTTTCAGTGGTGATGGTCATGATGGTGGTATTTAGTGGTGGCGGTGATGTTAGTGAGGTCGGGGACGTCTGTGATGGTAGTGGTGCTGATGATGATAGTGATGGTAGTGTTGGTGATAGTTGTAGGGATGGTGATGATGGTTGTACGGATGGTGGTAGTGGTGGTGATAGAGGCGTTTGAAGTCACAGTGGTATTTTTTAGTGGTGATAGTCATGTTTGTGGTCATGATTGTGTTTTTCAGTGGTGATGGTCATGATGGTGGTATTTAGTGGTGGCGGTGATGTTGGTGAGATTGGGGACGTTTGTGATGGTAGTGGTGGTAATGATGATAGTGATGGTGATGATGGTTGTAAAGATGGTGGTGGTGTTTGTGGTGTTGATGGTGGCAATGTTAATGATGATGGTGATGGTGATGATGGTTGTAAAGATGGTGGTGTTGATGGTGGCAGTGTTAATGGTGATGATGGTGTTAATGGCAATCATGGTTGTGGTGGTGGTTTGATACCCCCCAACTCCACAACCGTCTCCTTATTCTCCTTCGGTCCTTTATGTTGAAGTTACCGTTGTCCCAGTGGTTGTGGTCAGAATTGTTGTTTAACCCCCAGGTTGACTCTCTTAAAGTTTATCTATGATCAAAAGCAATCCAACCATGATCATCCCATTGCTTTTCCGTAAAGTGGTTGGAATCAGGAAAGACATCCAGCTGTAGAAATCAAACCAAGATAGACTATGGAACCTGGTGAAGCTCCTGGCTTCGCCAGCTCCTGTTAACCCTTTTGATACCAACCTGGCTGAAACTGCCTCTGGCTCTAGTACAAATGTCTTGTTTTCATGAGTTTTGAATTAAAATCGTCCACCAAACCTTAGACACAATTTATGTTCCTAATTCTCATAGCCAGTGTGGGCATATTTACATTCCTTTAACTAAGCAATGGGAATAAATTTGTTTGACTAAACCTTTCGAGGCGGTGCCCTAGTATGGTCACAGTCCAATGACTGAAACAAAAAACAAAAGGTAAAAATTATTATTTTTTTTTTTTACACTTTATTGATTTTTCTTTTTTGTGTTTTTCTTTTATCCAGTGCAATTTAGAATCATTATGTCCAAGAGGTCGAACTCCCCTTCATTTGGCAGTCACTTTGGGTCACCTCGAAAGCGCTAAGATTCTTATGCAGCATGGTGCCAACGCAAATGCCGAGAATGGAGCATTCTGGTCAGGTGAGTTATTCACTTTATTCTCTAAAGAGACAAAGAATCCTTTAGACTTTGTCTTACATCAACAACAGTTGTTGTTGTTGTTGGTGTTGTTGCTTAGCTCCAGTTTAGCCCTGATTCAATAAATGCTGTATGATCTTTCTCTCTCTCTCAAGATTATAAGATCTTTGTTCTTACTCTTTCTCTCTCTTTCACTCTTTCTTTCCCTCTGTCTCTCAAGCTTCTAAGACCTTTATTCTTAGTCTCTCTCTCTTTCTCTCTCTCTCTCTCCCTTTTTTCACTCTCTCCCTCCCTTTTTTCTCTCTCTCTCTCTTTTAAAGATCTTAAGATCTTTATCACTCCTTTTCTCTTTCCCTTTCTCACTCCCTGCCTCTCTTAACCTTTCAATCCCTGTCACCCCACCTCTCTCTCTCATTCCCTTTCTCTTGTCCTCTCTCTCAAGACCCTAAAATCTCTCTTCTTACTCTCCCCTTCTTTGCTCTCCTTTTCTCCCTTTGCTCAACTATTTGTTACTCCAGTTCTTCATGAAATGACAGGCACAAGAAACCCTGTCTTGAAGTAAGCGTTCAGTAAATACCTTACAAAGAAAGGCATTCTTGCCATGGCCACCCTATATCTATGTAGGTTAGTCATGGGCAGACTGTAGTCTGCAAGACTTTCTGAATGGCACACCTAACACAAAAATCTCCTCCAAGTTTTTTAGTAGTGTGGCCTGCCTGGTGAGCTACATCTTGTGTGCTTTGTTTCTTGATAAAGGTTGCCCTTGCCTAATCAAGTTCTTTGGGTGCCTTTAAAGGAGTCCACTTTGTTGCAAACACTCAGCCCAGGTCTGAAGGATATTGTTCTCTCTTCCTCTCGCCAATGAAATTTCATTCTGTTTGTTCCAGATCCTAGCTTAGTATCTATCATATGGCATAGTGGTTAAGAGTGTAGGCTATTAACCCCAAGATTCCGAGTTCAATTCTAGGCAGAGACCTGAATAATGATAATAATAAAAACATCAAAAAATGAGAACCCAGGTTTGAAATTCCACCAGGACACCTGATGAAGGCTGGAGGGGGTACATCAGTCAAAACGTGTTAACAACAAACAAGATGATAAATATCCGTCAAATGTAAATAATGTACATAATTCCCCATCTCTTAAATATAGAACTGTATCAGCAACATACCTCAGGAATGAGAACAGTGTTTCCTTTTAGTCAAATAAAGGGCTGGCTTTGAAATTCCACCAGGACACCTGATGGAGGCTGGAGAGTACACCAGCCGAAATGTTGTGATAACAACAAACAAGATGGGACAAATATCCGTCAAATGTAAATAATGTAGTATCTACCTACCTCTCTCCCACCCTCATAAACTTACTCATACCACTTATATTTACCTTTCTCGAATTTGAGGGTAGCCCATGACACATTTCCCCCCCCATCTTCTTTCTATTTCAGCTGGGGTAATCCTAAATCTCCATACAGCAAGACGCCTGTCTCTGTCCGTCTTATCATACTTTAACCTTTCGTCACCTAGCATAAAATCACTCCCTCAATAACCCTTCTCTGTCAGTTGAAGGGGCCCTTGGCTTGCATTCGACTTGTTGACTGCATTAGTACCAATGTTATGTAAAAAGCACTTAATACACTGTGAAATGGTTGGCATTAGGAAGGGCATCTAGCCTTTCCAAACCATGCCAAAACAGACATTGGAGTATGGTGCAGTTGTGTGCCTCACCAGCTCCTGTTGAACCTTCCAACCCATGTCAGCATAGAAGACATGTTAACCCTTTCATTACCAACCCGGCCAAAACCGGCTCTGGCTCTGTAGTATTAATGTCTTGTTTTCATAGGTTTTTCATTAAAATCTTCCACCAAACCTTAGTTGCAATTTATGTTCCTAACACTAGCTTAATGATAACTAAGTTATTTTACTAAATTCTTTGTTATATTTAACCCTTTTGATACCAACCTGGTTGAAACTGCCTCTGGCTCTGTAGTACAAATGTCTTGTTTTCATAAGTTTTGAATCAAAATCTTCCACCAAACCTTAGTCACAATTTATGTTCCTAACACTAGCTTAATGATAACTAAGTTATTTTACTAAATTCCTTATTATATTTAAAATAATTGAAAGAAATGCAGAGCATCTCAAAATAAATACAGTAACGAAAGGGTTAAATGATGATGACGACGACGATGATGAACTTTTATAACCGAAACAGATAGAACAATTGCAGGCACTTCTGAGACAGAACTCTTTACCTTTGATTGCCTCGTTTCGCTTCACTTGTCTGTCAGTATGTCATGAGTTATCAGAGCATCTGCTTACCATGATAGATTGACATTTTATTCCAAAGGTGATATCTCTCCATTTTTATTCCCCACTTTTTCCTTCTATCTTTTGTCTCTCTTTTCTATCCTGTATCTCTCTCTCTCTCTCTCTCTCTCTCTTTTCTCTCAGACTATCTTTTTGTCTGTTTCTGCTTCATTCTCTCCATTCCACCATTCCTCGTTGATGTTTGTTCTTTCTCTCTTCTTCTCCAATTCCACTTCTTCCCGTCTTTTATTTCTCAGTCTCATTTTCAGTTCCTTTGTCTCATTCTCTCTCTCTTCCTCTGTCTCTCTTTGATGTTTGTTCTTACTCTCTCCTTCTCTCTCTCTCTCTCCAACTACGTTTCCAGTTCTTCATGAAGCAACTGGCACAGGGGACCCGGAATTGGTACAGTTAGCTCTGAAATACAGAGACTATCAGCGCTACAGTAAACGGTCGGCTGGAATACCGGACTTACTGCAGAAGCTAAAAGAAGTAAGTATCATCATTCTTTTATTCCCTTTTTGGAATAGCATGAATGCCACAGATGTATTATGAAGAAGAAACAGGATGAACTCCACATCATCCTGTTTCTTCTTCAGAATACATTTATAGCATTATCATGACTCCCATATTTGATAACTCTTGGTAGTTATGATGATGTCATAGATTTGATGGCATATAAAATGCACTTATTTTTTTAAAAATTGCTTCAAAAACTGCCCAGGGCCTTATGTGCAATGTTGGCCCTCCCATAAGCTTTAATGTGCTAAAAACAATTTTTTCTTGACTATGTGCTACTGAAATTGGGATGCATCTAATATGCCTATGCGTCTTTTATACCATCAAGTACAATATGAGGGTGTGTTGGAAAGTTCCTGGCTTTAAGGGTATCACAAAAGGCCTAGTTGGAGGCCCAACCTTCCAAGTTCTTTTACAAGGCTTATAAAAACTCAAGGACCACTACAATAAGTGTGCGAATGTGAGAGGGAGGAATATGTTGAGTAAAATCATAATTAACTGATCCTCCTCTATTTTCTTTTATCCAAAGCCAGGAACTTTTCAACACCACCTCGTATATAGGTGGCTCGATGGTAAAATTAATTGCAATTAATTTATTGCGATTAGTCTTTGGGACAGCTATCTTCCCACCCTGAGTAAGCGCTGACTCTGTCCAAAGCTCAAGCAAGACTCACCAGGATGCACTTCTCCCAAATATAAATCTTCATGTAGAAATCTTTTGGACTGCAGCGAAAGGAAAGCCATCTGGCTGATAGGCAAGGATTTTCTCATCAACAAACTCCGATCTGTAACCCACAGTCATGTTGGGTTTCTCCCTGTGGCTCTTCTACTGCTACTACATTGGCTCCTGCTCCATTAGAGCTAGCTAATTATATAGCACTTCACTTGTACCTCATCTCGCTCTACCTCTTGTCGCCCATTCTCTGTCTGTTCTTCCAGGCCCTGTGTCCATCATCCTGCCCAATTCTTCCTTCCTTTCTCAGAATGTCAGGTCTATGAAATTGTTGTTCTGTGCATATTTCCCCACGGATATCAACTCACAACTGTCAAATTGAGCATCAACTGCGTCAGTCTTGCCAGTCCTGGAGGGTCTGTGCATGCCTCAAATGTCTTGGAGTACAATCACTTTCTCCTGATTAAAACCTGCGTGTGTGGGCAGCCACGACTGTGGTAGGAAGTTTGCTTCAGGTTCAATCTCACTGCGTGGTACCTTGGGCGAAGTGTCTTCTTCTAAAGCATATTAGTGAAGTGATACACAAGATTGGACAGGGTGTGAGGTGTGTGGGCAGGGAAATTTGCGAGAGTGTGAAAGGAGAGTGTGGAGATGGTGGGGAGGGTAACGCTGTGCATGGACACCCGTAAAAAGCACCCACTACACTCACGGAGTGGTTGGCGTTAGGAAGGGCATCCAGCCGTAGAAACACTGCCAGATCAGACTGGAGCCTGGTGCAGCCTTCTGGCTTCCCAGATCCCAGTCGAACCGTCCAACCTATGCTAGCATGGAAAACTGACGTTAAACGATGATGATGATGACACAGGTTTTATAAAACAGTTTGGTAAGTCCAATTGCTGCAAGGAGCGAAGGCTCCAGTAATCTGGTCCATTGCATTTCGTCTGGAAATTTCTTCCTATTGTTTAGCCAGTCTACAACACTTGGCATTTTATTGTTTTATTTTGTTAATGTTTTGTTTTTCTTATAGTGCAGTCATTGACCTTCTCCAACTAAAATTAAATATTCAGTTTCTGTCTTTTATTCCAAAGCTGTTCAGCCATTGTTGGCTTACATATCAGCTCACTTCCTCTCTGTCCTCGTGGTAATTTAGCACAGATAGGTGGTTTTTGTTGTTGTTGTTTTTAATGTTTTACATTTTGTTGTTTTAGTTTTTGGAAGCTTTCTACTATGTTTTTGCTCGTCCCCGTTTTTAATTTTTGTTTTTGTTATTGTAAGCATTGTGTGTACATGAATGGGGTGATATTTTTTTCCTTGTAATGTCACCTTGTCCATCACCTTTGAGGAAAATACATCATCACCATTATCATTATTATGGGCCGATAATTAGCAGAATCGATCATTAGCATGCCAGACAAAATGCTTAGTGGCACTTCTTCCAGATTTGCATTGGGCTTAAATTCTTCCCAGAGCAACATTGCCTTTCGTCCTTTCAGAATCGATAAAGTATTCTTTTCTACTCTAGGCACAAGGCCCGAAGTTTTGTGGAGGAGGGGGGGGGGCACTCGATTAGATCATCCCCTGTATGCAACTGGTACTTAATTTATCGACCCCCAAAAGGATGAAAGGCAAAGTCAGGGTACTTAATTTATCAACCCTGAAAGGATGAAAGGCAAAGTTGGCCTTTACAGTTTTCGTACTCCAAATTCTTGCAGTTTCAAATTTTAAAGGATTGTATTCTTTTAATTTTTCATCCTCTTTCTTCGTTATCTCCGCCTTAGCAAAAGCTGAGGTATTGTTTTCAGTCGTGTTTGTTTGTTTGACCGTTGACAAGATACCTCAAGAACCACTGGGTGGATTTAGATGAAACTTTCAGAGATGTTTAACCATGTGACTGGCACAAGCTGATTAGATTTTGGGATCAATCCAGTACTGGACAAGGATTCTGGATTATTTTTCCAGTTTTTGTTACTTAATTTTTGAGAGCAGTTGGGTTCATTTTTAGTATTCTCGTTTGTGAGAGCAGTCAAGTTTATTTCAGAGATTCTCATTTTAAAAATCATCTCCGGCTAATCATTGAGAGGACGCTGGTGTAGCCTTGGTGGAGGTTTGTGCTCTCTGAGTGCTCTTGTTATTTATATTTTTATTATCATCTTGATTTAGTATTTAGTATTCTTGGTAGAATGTATATGGGTCACGGGTTACACCCTGTAACCTTAGATGTCCACATGATTTCAATAAGCCATCAAGTGCTCAAACCACTTCTTATGATTGTTCCTGTTCCTAGGAGACAAACGTCCTGTAGAAGCTCTACTAGACATTCCAATCGAGTCTCCTTTTTCCACTTGTTTGTTCCGTGACTCACTGCATCAATTATATTGTGTAACAAAATTCTAATATTTTCTTTCTTTCTTTCTTTCTTTTTTTTTTTTGTCTTTGGTCAGTAAGTGTTGTTTCCTATTTGCTTCTATCTGGAAATCAAAGGAAATGACTAACTATTCCCTTCAAACATTGCTTTTGCGACCTTAGACATCAATGTTTTGAAACTGATCTATTTCCCATTACATTTCACACAGATTCAACATTGAGCTGCTGAAGCAGAAATATCATTATAGCAAATATTCTGCTCAATATCACAGATTTGCTTGTCAACTGGTTGACCTTAATCACTTGAGTATAAACCTTAGTGGCTGACAATATGTGCATCTCTGATGATGAGCAGAAGTAGTGGGGGAGCATCATAGCCACGTTTTGAGAGAAATTCTTTGGGGTTTGAATAAATGTAACAAGAACATAGTTTGAAGGAAATATTAGCCCATTTTTCATAGTTTCTAGGGGTAATCAAACAAGAAATAACAGCTGCTGCCCAAGGACAAAAATCATGTTACACAGTGTTATGACCAGTACAATCTTTACAGATTTCATGTTCCGAATCTTTACAAATTTTAAGAGGTTATAGTTTTTCAACTTTTTCTGTTTTTTTTTTTTTTTCACAATCCCGGTATTTAATGGGCATGATGGATCAATCACTAAGCAAATTTGATGTTCTTTTGTCTATTACTGTTATATCTGGTTTATTATATTCCATCTTCTTAACTATTTGAATTATTATTATCATCATTATTATTATTATTATTATTATTATCATCATCATCAACTTCTTCAAGTTCGCTTAAAGAGGAAAATAAGGGTGGTGAGGGAAGTGTTGCCTTGTAGCTATTTTGTTAAAAGGTGGATGAGAACGGCAAGAATGGTGCGAGTGAATAGGCCTGCCCTGAGCACACACCTCAGATGAGGAACTGAGGAAAGGCACCTGGCCCACAAGTCAGGGCGTCTGTGGTTTCAATGGGTTCATCCATGGGCAACCCTTGAACATCTCTCTATTGAGGATTATACATTGTTAAAATTGTTTTTTTCTTTTTTCTTTTTTTTCCCCCCCATTCAACCTGTTTACACACAAAACCCTTACAACATAGACATATACATGCCCTCTACCGTCCATAATGTTTTTCTTGATGTAAACCTTTTATGATCAATGAAGAAATCACCATAATTATTATTATTATTATTATTTTTATTCTATGTTTGACTTTTGCTTTATATTTGTACAAGTTGGCTCCAAGTCTCACCCAGAGATCTCAAGAGACAACATGTTGGAAGTTCATGTTGTTATGCCTAGTGTGCCATATATTTGGTTTTGTATTTAGTGTTGTACTAGTGAATGTCTAAAAAAAAAAACATACGAAAATTATGTTTGTTTTATTATTATTATTATTATTATCTATTATTATTACAGTCCCCTGACTTCTATGTTGAAATGAAATGGGAATTTACAAGCTGGGGTAAGTACCTTCTTATGATTATTGTTCTAATATTTTTCCTGTGTTGTAAAGGTCAGTCTATTGGCAAACGTCCTGCTGGAGCAGTACACTAAATGGCAGCATTCATTTCTATCCATCCAGCTTTTCCTTTTTAGATATAGATTTCCATCCATGGCAATGCCAGTTGATACACTCGACTGCAACAGTAGTAAGACACAGAGCAGGTCTCTACATGTATATTCTTACCTTGTAGAAGTAGCAGCTAAATCCCTTGTCTCAAATGATAGTCTTTAACAAAAAATACCATCAAAGTGATGCTGGGATAAAAGTGTACAAAGCCCAATATACCCATCATGACTATCCATCTGATAAAGGTACACCAGGCACATGCATCACAACCATATGTGCATGACGTAGTGACCTCGTCTCAAGATAAACGGTGCATGACCTTCCAGGTGGGGGCCTAGTTTGAATTTTCTTTAGGTCAAGTAGCCCATTGTGCTCAAAAGCTCCCTGAATAAGGGCTGTTTAAGGATGATGAGCGAACTGCCCATGTTTCCAGAGGTGTATTACTAAAAACCCGAATAATTCCTCTCGACATATGGTTGTGTTGCTTCCCCACTACTCCTGCTATTGCATCAGGGCATGATGCTGTCCCATTACTCCTGCTTGGGATCAGAGATACACTTAGACACAGAAGTGGCTGTGTGGTAAGTAGCTTGTTTCCCAACCACATGGTTCTGGGTTCAGTCCCACTGCATGGCACCTTGGGCAAGTGTCTTCTACTATAGCCTCAGGCCGACCAAAGCCTCGTGAGTGAATTTGGTAGACGGAAACTGAAAGAAGCCCATCGTATATATATATATATATATATATGTATGTATGTATGTATGTGTTTGTGTGTCTGTGTTTATCACTTGACAACCAATGCTGGTGTGTCTACATCCCCATAATTTAGTGGTTCAGCAAAAGAGACCAATAGAATAAGTACTAGACAAAGAATAAGTCCTGGGGTTGATTTGCTCAACTAAAGGCGGTGGTATTGAGCAGAATATTTGCTGTAGCCCATCTTTGACACCGAGCCTATGCATACGTAATAACATTTCCAATTAGTTAAGATCAGAAGCCACAAGAGCCACTGCCTGGTACTGCATCAGGGCCCAAGGCCATGAGCTGGCGGAACCGTTAGTATGCTGGACAAAGTGCTTATTGACATTTCTCCTGACTCTTTATATGCTGAGCTAAAATGATAAGATAAAGTACCAGTGAAGTACTGGAGTTGTTGAAATCAGCTGAACCCCTTCCCATTAAAATTATCGGTTTTGTGTCGAAACATGAAACCATTATTGTTGTTATTATTACGATTAATAAATTCTGTTTTTTCTAATTATAATTAGTTCCGCTGGTATCTAGAGTGTGTCCAAGTGATGTATACAGAGTTTGGAAAAG
This sequence comes from Octopus sinensis, assembly GCF_006345805.1. Taxonomy (NCBI): domain Eukaryota; kingdom Metazoa; phylum Mollusca; class Cephalopoda; order Octopoda; family Octopodidae; genus Octopus; species Octopus sinensis. The sequence goes on from NC_043021.1 coordinate 11,690,014, forward strand.
TGGTAAGTAGTTTTTTTTTTTGTTTTATTAAGATTATCTTTTGAATCTTGAAAATAATTGTCAGTTCTAAGTCCTTTTCTATTTGTCATATTTTGATCACTAACACACTTGAATTTAGTAACAGATGCTATCCAGGTTCAGTCCCACTGCATGGTACCTTGAGCAATTGTTTTCTTACTATAGTTGCCCCAGGCCTGCCAAAGCATTGTGAATGGAAACTCATTGCATATGTCTACATACAAGGTTGAATCAGAAAGGAATATAGTTTTTATTTGCATCACTTTCTGATTCCCCCTCTAAGTACATCAACATCAAAATCAAAATCAAATGGATATTGTAGTTGTGATACCCGTGCCGGTGGCGCGTTGGGCCTCACAGAGGCAACGACGAAAAACCGAGACCTGAGATGTACCATGTTTGTATGTATGGATGTGCATCTCTATATGTGTGGACCCATGTCTCCATATGTGTCCTTGTGTGGAGTAAAGTGTGTGTGTGTATATATGGTCATGTGTTTCAGTCTCCATTTGCGTATGTGTGCTTGTCTGTTCTTATAAATTATGTACCTATCCGTCTGTATGTTGATCTGTTGAACAATCGACATACCATAGATTCTGTGGCCTTTCTTCATTCCATCTTTCTCTTGTTCATGTATTTTCAGGCTCCAATGTACGTATTGACACAACACTGCTGGGCTTTGACAGTATGAAATGGCAGAGAGGCAGCAGAAGTTATATTTTTAAAGGCAGATGTAAGCAGCAAATGATTCAGCTTCTATTATTTTTCTCACGTTTACCTCTCTATCTATCTGTCTGTCTGTCTCTCTATCTCCCTATCTGTCTGTCTCCTTATCTATCTACTTATCTCAGACATTGTGGTGATTTGCTGTACTTGAGAAGATTTGTCAAGCTAACTAAAATCGCTGTCATCCATACATACAGGCTGGTCCTTTACATGTGCTGGTGCCACATGAAAGAAAACCCAACACCCTCTGTAAAGTGGTTGGTGTTAGGAAGGGCATCCAGTCGTGGAAATCATGTCACAAGAGACAATTGGAGTCTGGATAACTGGCCAGCTCCTGTCAAACTGTCCAACCCATGCCAGCATGGAAACCGGAAATTAAACAACGATGATGATTATGATTTACTTATCTATCTATCCATCCATCCATCCATCCATCTATCCCCCTTCTCTTTCTCTCCTATTTTCTAGCATCTCTTTTTTTTTCTCTTCATTGGACATATTTACATGCAAAAAGCACCATCCGAATGTGGTCAATGCCAGGCCCGCCTGACTGGCTCCTGTGCCGGTGGCACGTAAAAAGCATCAACCGACTGTGGCTGATGCCAGTACCCACTGACTGGCTCTTGTGCTGGTGGCATGTAAAAAGCACCATCCGAACGTGATCGATACCAGGCCCACCTGACTGGCTCCTGTGCCAGTGGCACGTAAAAAGCACCCAGTACACTCTTGGAGTGGTTGGCGTTAGGAAGGGCATCCAGCTGTAGAAACATTGCCAGATGTTCTCAGATCCATATAAGATTTTTAGGGGTCCACACAAGCAAAATAAATTCTCAAATCCGTATAAGATTTTTAGGGTCCACACGAGCAAAATAAATTCTCAAATCCATAAGGATTTTTAGGGGTCCATATGAGCAAAATAAATTTTCAAGTCCATGAGATTTTTAGGGATCCACATGAGCAAAATAAATTCTCAAATCCATAAGGATTTTTAGGGGGTCAATATGAGCAAAATAAATTTTCAAATCCATGAGATTTTTAGGGTCCACAGGAGCAAAATAAATTCTCAAATCCATACAAGATTTTTAGGGATCCACCTGAGCAAAATAAATTCTCATATCCATATAAGATTTTTAGGGGTCCACCTGAGCAAAATAGTAAATTGAGTACCCACAGTAGTATATAAAGTATCCTTGAAAAAATGTTGCTTCTTTAGATGTATTTATTGCAAGAAACAACTTGGTTTCTTTCTCTGGTGTTTTACATAACCAAACCTACATGAGTGAATGTGTAAAAAAAACAAAATAGGAATTTTGAAAGAAGTATCTATAAAAGCAGTTTTTAAACATCAAATGGCCAAGAGGATGAAATAGTAATCAAAGGGGTCCATAGGTAAAGATTGGTTTTGAACCACTGGTCTGTCCCTTTGCATCTCCTACTGAGATCATTTCTCTTCTTCCTTCTCTCTCTCCTTCTAAATGCGAGTAGCCTTGGAGACCCTCCACAAGAACTTGCTCTGACCACCCTCCACGTCTCTCATACTTTAACCCCTTGTCTCCCTTGAACAGTGAGATGTCAATTTACCTGGAAAGAAACAATGCAAAGTACTAACGAGAAGAGTTGAAATTCATGCGTTCAAGATTTCTCAGCCCTAGCATCACTCCTTCACAGTCAGCCTATGAACTTTTCAGCCCACCCTCATATAATAAAAAAAAAAAAAGAGATTCATAACAAGCTAGCAAAATATGACATGGTGTCTTCTTGTCTGCTAGTCATGTGACATATCGTCTGCTTAGTATATCAGTGCAAAGTCTGTCTCTCCCTCTCTCTCTCCCTCCTGTTCTGTCTCTTGTTCTCTCTCTTCCCCCTCTTTCTCCCTCTCTCACTTCAGTGACATTTCTTCCTTCTTTCAGCTCTTCTTTGTTCTATCCTCCCTCCCTCCCTCTCTCCCTCTCTCTCTCTCTCTCTCTCTCTCTCTCTCTCTCTCCAGCTTCTGAACACTCTTTCACCCATTCAGAAGCTCTCGCACATGCCCACGCTCAAACATATGCACACACACAGAACACACATACGTGCACACACATCCCCACACTCAAACCTGCATGTGCACACACTCAATATGTGTGCGCATGCATGCACACACATCCCCACATTCAAGCATGCATACACACACACACACACACACACACACACACACACACACACAACACACATATGCACACACTCAAAAATGCACGCACCCAAACCTGTATGCACTTATACATGCACACACTCAAATACATGCACAAACACACACCCACATAAATCCTATTTTGTCACAACTGTCACCTTCAATGTTTCCCCCTTTGTTTGACCCCTGTCTCTTCCCTGTTTAACCTCTGACACAGGTCAAACTGCAACAGTGATGGAAGTTGATCATGACAACCAGGAAGTCTATTCAGAAACCATACAAATTCAGCAGATGCCACTCATGTCCTCCATCCTTGAGCCGACTGCAGAGGAAGTTGCCGCTCGACTTACCTCTCCCATCATGACCACTTTTATAGACACCGATAAAATAGCTTTTGAAAGGTACGTATGAGTCCCCATCTTTATCACATTCACTTGCATGTCATTGATGAATTTAGTACAAAGAGACTGTGTGGAGGCCTGACATATCTGTCTATCTATCTGTGTTTCTCTTTGTGTTTCTCCTCCCCCCCCAACTGACAACCAGTGTTAGTTTGTTTATGTCCCACCATAACTTAGTAGTTTGATAAAAGAGGCCAGTAGAATTACAATAACAATTTACAAGTCCCTTAACCCCTTGGGAGTCATTGGGGTCCTGCAGTCATGTAGGATATATTGGGTGAGGAAACCTGGCAGAGCCCAATCCTCTCCAGGCTAAACTCATTTTTGCCATCTGAATGGCTTGGAGCAACATGAAATGAAGTGTTTTGCTCAAGAACACAATGCATCGCCTGGTCCAGGAACCAAAACCACAATCTTATGATCATGAGTCCAACATCGGTTGTCGGGCAATGTTGGAGGGACAAACACAGACACACAAACATGTATATATATATATATATATATACACATATACATATATACGACAGGCTTCTTTCAGTTTCCGTCTACCAAATCCACTCACAAGGCTTTGGTCGGCCAGAGGCTATAGTAGAAGACACTTGCCCAAGGTGCCACACAGTGGGAATGAACCCGGAACCATGTGGTTGGTAAGCAAGCTACTTACCACACAGCCACTCCTGCGCCTTCAGTAAATTTCAGTGAAATGTCTTTAAAAGCCAAAATATGTCGCAAATTTATTTGAACCAACCTAAAGTGTGTGTGTGTATTGGTGTCCTTCCATACAGGCATGTCCACTGCATCCCTCTTCAGCTGAGTGTTTCTAATTTTGCAGGCTCCTGGGGGCTAGCACCATGTGAAAAGCACCTGTGCCAATGCTGTGTAAAAGCACCTAGTACACTCTGTAATGTGGTTGGCATTAGGAAGGGCATCCAGCTGCAAAAACCATGCCAAAACAGACATGGAGCTTGGGCAGCTCTCTAGCTGATCAGCTCTCCAGCTGAGCAGCTCTCTAGCTGACCAGCTCCTGTCAAACCATCCAACCCATGCCAGTCTGGAAAATGGATGTTAAATGATAATGATAATGTGTGTGTGTATGTATATACATCTGGGTAATGCTAACTGGTCACAAGATGGTGTTTGGTCCTACCTGGCTGGGTTACCTGGGTGAAGGTGTCTGATGTTGAAAGATCCAAAACACGTAATGACCCCACCAACCCCAGGAGACATTGATAATGATGTATAGAATAAGTGATGTAGTTTTAAGTTTCTCTCTCTTCCACATCCCCTTACTATATCATGTCTTACATCTTATTTCACTTCATTTTTGTTTTCAACAGGAACAAGTCAGGTATATGGGGTTGGCGAAGTGATAGATCTGAGGTTATCAACGGATACGAAAGCAAGGTAAGATTTCAAAGGTGTTCTTTTCTCAGGTGTGGAAAGGAGGTGTGGCTTCTGAGAAACATAGTAGCCAGACTGAAAACATGGTTGGTAAAATTCCAGCAACTTTAATAATTTTCAATCCTGTGTTTAAAACTTTAAAAATTCGGTAGTTTTACATATCCAATTAGGGAAGTTTGCTAATCAGTTTGGAAACCTCATTTTAAAGTTACTGGTTGTTGACAAATTTTTGTGCCTTGTAAGAATAATTTACCCAATGATTCTGCTGTTCTAACGGTGTCTCTGCATTCAAAAATAAATTATCATCTTCTTTGTATCTATATACACATTTCATTGCTTATAAAAAAACAAATGTTAGTTTATATATATATATATAAATAGGCGGCGAGCTGGCAGAAACGTTAGCACGGCGGGCGAAATGCGTTACCGTATTTCGTCTGCCGTTACGTTCCGAGTTCAAATTCCGCCGAGGTCGACTTTGCCTTTCATCCTTCCGGGGTCGATAAATTAAGTACCAGTTACGCACTGGGGTCGATGTAATCAACTTAATCTGTTTGTCTCCTCTGTGTTTAGCCCCTTGTGGGTAGTAAAGAAATATATATATATATATATATATATATATATATATATATACATACTTACACACACACACATAATGTATATAAATTATATATTTTACACATGCATGTATATTGTATAAAAAGTTATATATATATATATATATATATATATATATATATATATATATATAGCGTTATGTATTGTATATATAATATGCATGTATGACAAAATTGTATATATTTTATTGTTTAACAATGAGAACATATTAAACTCAGTTGAATACTGTGTTTTAGGTTTTCAGTGCCTCTAACGTGGAATTGATAACAAAGACTAGAACAGAACATATGACCGAAGACGACAAGGAACGCTGTAAGAAAGTGAACAAGACTCCTTTAGTGTCCTTCCTAGGGGTCGCTGAAGAAGAAAACAAAGCCCAGGGAGCCACCAACGGTGTAAGTATATTTGTCTGTAAATATATATGTGTGTGTGTGTTTGTGTAAGATATATCATCATCTTCATCATCATCGTCGTTTAATGTCTGCTTTTCCATGCTGGCATGGGTTGGATGCTTTGACATGGTGTTGGCTGGCAGGGAGCTATCTAGACACCAGCTATTTGTTGAGGCAGGGTTTCTACGGCTGGAGGCCCTTCCTAAGGCCAACCACTTAACAGACTGGATGCTTTTCACATGCTGCTGACATGGATGCGTTAACGCAGCACTGGCACAGTGGCACCGGCACCTGAAAGGACAAGCCTGTATGTGTGGAAGACAGCAGTTTTACTTAGCTTAACATTTCTTATCAAGTACAGCAAATTGCCACATCTCCTGGTCCCTTGTCATTTCCTCAGTGAGGCCCAGCATCCGAAGATCCTTACTCACCATTTCATCCCACATCTTCGTGGGCCTACTCCTTTCACAATTAGAGCTCAGCACTTCTTCATGCAGCTGTTCTCATCCATATGCAACACATGACCAAACCACTGCTGTCTTCTCTCTTGCACACAACATCTGATGGCTCATATACTCAGTTTTCCTCTTTTAAAATGTTTTTTTTCCATCAACATACATATTAATAGATTACTGGTGATGTGTACCATCATCATCATCATCACAGAAATCACCAATAATATTTTAAAATCTAACTTAATATATAGAATAAATTATTGTGTAAAATGTAGTATTTAAATGTAATCTAAAATCGATCATCATCATCATCATCGTTTAATGTCCGCTTTCCATGCTAGCATGAGTTGGACGATTTGACTGAGGTCTGGCAAACTAGATGGCTGCACTAGGCTCCAATCTGATCTGGCAGAGTTTCTACAGTTGGATGCCCTTCCTAACTCCAACCACTCCAAGAGTGTAGTGGGTGCTTTTACATACCACCTGCACGAGGGCCAGTCAGGCAGTACTGGCAACGGCCACGCTCAAACGGTGCTTTTTATGTGCCACCTGCACAGGAGCTAGTCCAGCGGCACTGGCAACGACCTCACTCGAATGTTTTTTTCACATGCCACCAGCACAAGTGCCAGTAAGGTGCCGCAGGTAATGATCATGCTTGAATGGTGCTTTTTACGTGCCATCTGCACGGAAGCCAGCTTGTTGCTCTGTGTATACTATTCTATATTTTTGAGATGAGGAATTATGTACATTATTTACTATGGATGGATATGTGTCCTCACCATGTTTGTTGTTATCACAACTTTTTGGCTGATGTACTCTCCAGTCATCATCAGGTGTTCTGATGGAATTTCACATACAACCCTTTATTTGACTAACGGGGCACTCTGTTCTCATTCCTAAGGCATGTTGCAGGGACTTGAAAAATAACAGCAGCAGCATACATTATTTACATTTGACTAATATTTGTACTCCTTTTGTTTGCCCACGGGCATGTAGCATAGTGGTTAAGAGTGTGGGCCACTAACCCCAAAATTCCGATTTAGATTCCAAGCAGTGACCTGAATAATAATAATAATAATAATAATAATAATAATTATATTAATGATAATAATAATAATAAGAAGAAGACCAACAACGAAAAATACCTTAGGAATGAGAACCCAGGTTTGAAATTTCCCCAAGATACCTGATGAAAGCTGGAGGGTATATCAGCCAAAACGTTACCAACAAACAAGATGAGGGCAAATATCCGTCAATTGTAAATAATGTCAATAATTCCTCATTTTAGGTTTTAGGTAATTGTTGTTTCTTTTTAGTTGTATGGTGAAACTAGCTTGCTGTTGTCATTGATGTATTATAACTGCTTCAGATGATTCCTGTTTTTAAAGGTTTTTTTTAAAAATCATATGGCTGTTTTTTTTTTAACCCCGCCAAGGAGGTTATGTTTTTGCCGGCGTTGGTTTGGAAAATTGGGCGATTTTTCAGCATGCATGTATATGGGTGGAAATGAGCTGCTTGGCGGAGGTCTGCGCTCTCCAACTGCTTTTCTAGTTTTGACATATGTTTTCTTCTGTTTTTATTCTCTGTGCTCCTTGGCCATGCTACAGCCAGACATCCAGACCCTGTCTTACAATCCATCATCAATCAAACCGGAAGAATACTTCGACGAAGAATGCAACCTTGGCGACCGTGACATCGGACGTCCAATCGAGCAGAGTAGCAAAGCACAGCGTTTCAAAGCCACCTTGTGGTTGTGTGAGGACTACCCCTTGTCTCTACCAGAGCAAGTTGTACCCATCATTGACCTCATGGCTGCCAGCAATGCTCACTTCAAGAAGTTACGGGATTTTGTCACATTGCAGTTGCCAGCAGGATTCCCAGTGAAAATTGGTAAACACAGAAATTTCTTTTATCTCCCATTTTTGATCTTTTACTTGTTTCAGTTATTGAATTGCGGCCATGCTGGAGCCCTGCTCTGAAGGGTTTCGTTGAACAAATCAACCTGCAGTACTTATTTTTTTCTGTCTAGTACTTATCCTCTTGGTGTCGTTTGCACACTGCTAAGTTATGGGGATTTAAACAAACCCACACCAGTTGTGAAGCTGTTGCTGGGAGACAAACACACACACACGTACGCACACACACATGCTTCCACACAGTTTCTGTTTACCAAATTCATTCACAAGGCCTTGCTAAGGTGCCTTACTGTGAGATTGAACCCAAAACCACATGGTTGTGTAAAGTGAACTTCTTAACCACAGACCCATGATTGTCCCTGCAAAGCAAGCGTCTGTACTCATTTTACAAACACACACTATATATATATATGCTACATAATTTTCACCTGTTCTTATTGTCCTGCAATTATTATATACATTTTTTGGTATTTTGTCCTCTACTCATCTCATGTGTTTACGTATTTTTCACTCGTTGGTTATGTCCTGTACTTGATGTATTATATATATATATTACGGAGATGTACTCGCATAGCAAGTAATTTGATCTGAGATCGTGTGCTGAAACGAAAACAATTGCAGCGTGGAAGGTGTTTCTAAGCCATTTAAGAAACACACAAAAGCCGTTCGATTCACTTCAACATTTAAGTTTAATTTGTCAAAATATTTTCGTCGCTAAAATCCGCGACCTGTTCACTGACAAAAATCCGTGCTGAACAGGTCGCGGATTTTAGCGAGGAAAATATTTTGACAAATTAAACTTAAATGTTGAAGTGAATCGAACGGCTTTTGTGTGTTTCTTAAATGGCTTATAAACACCTTCCACGCTGCAATTGTTATATATATATATATATACACACACACACACACACACACAGAGAGGGAGAGAGAGAGAGTTATTACCACGGGATTATCATTCCTAGTAAAATACTTTATAAGCTCTCTGTTAGTACAACAGTTAACAATATTGTTTAGATTAGTAAAGAGGTCTGCATATTCTTGTGGCAGAGTCAAAGGTTATAATTCATTACCATTTTATATTGTTAATCCATAGTCATGTTCCAGTTATACTGTTTTTTATTTTTACACAGTGATATATAAGACAAGGCGTAAATACTGGTTATTACTTCTATGTGATGACAATTTTTTATGCCTTGTCTTGTGTGTGTGTGTGTCATCATCATCATCATCATCATTTAGCATCCGCTTTCCATGCTAGCATGGGTTGGACGGTTCAACTGGGGTCTGGGAAGCCAGAAGGCTGCACCAGGCCCAGTCTGATCTGGCAATGTTTCTACGGCTGGATGCCCTTCCTAATGCCAACTACTCCGTGAGTGTAGTGGGTGCTTTTTACGTGCCAGACGAGGCTGGCAAACAGCCATGATCAGATGGTGCTTTTTACATGCCACCGGCACAGAGGCCAGGCCAGGCTGGCAACGGCCAAGATTAGATGGTGCTTTTTATGTGCCACCAGCATGGAGGCCAGTCGGGGCGGAGCTGGCAACGGCCACGTTCGGATGGTTCTCTTACATGCCACCGGCATTGGTATCACAGCTACAATTTCCATTGATGTTGATCAATTTCAATTTTGATTTGTGTGTGTGTGTGTGTATATATATATATATATATGTGTGTGTGAATTGCAAAATTCCTGATGTGAATTAATGGACTAAACTGAACAGAAGACACATGGGATGGAAGAGTTGCTGAAGAGGTTACAGGTGTGTGACAAAAGATTTCCAGACAATGAACATAAGATAAAATAAGACCAATAATAAATGAGTGAAGAACAAATATACAGTGCCTGTATTTATTTGGCAAGAAATCGAAAAAAAATTGCCATCCTAAAATATATAAACATACATACATGTATATGTATGTGTATATATATATATATATATATATCCTATTTCTGGTTTTTAACTTGACACCTCTTTCAGTACATTCTAATACTCTTTTTCTTTTTTCTTTTATATTCAGAAATTCCTTTGTTCCATGTCCTTAATGCAAGAATCACTTTTGGAAACATCTTTGGAGTCGAGAGCCCAGTTGGAGGTGTCACATGTATTCAAGACGAGAAAATGTCCTGCTCCATCGATGATTCTGTATTTGACTTGCCGGCCAACTACAGCCGAGGTGGTGAGTCACCCTGTTTCACAACTGTTATATTCGGCATTGGAAATAAATTGTGGTGATGGTGGGGGCAGTTGGAGGTTATTGAAGAATGACAATGATGAAGATCTGTTGTGTTAATAAGGTTAATGAGTGCAAGTGTGTGTGTGTGACCTTGCATTTGTTTATCTCTTCAACACTTCAAACAGGTCTTAGCCAGCGATAATATTTTACCTGTTATATGCTACTTCCTGCCAAATCCAATCTCGCACCTGTCTGGCAATGTCATTCCGAAAAATAAAGTCACAATGCTGAAATCTCAAAGCTATGAAATAAAGCTTGATTAATTCAAAACAATGTGAATGAAAAAAAACATTACATTTGACAGGGTAATGTGGATGCTAAAGATATCAGCAGGTTTTGTTTTTAATATCGATTTTAGATTACATTTAACCCTTTAATGTTTAATCCGGCCATATCCGGCCAAAATATTCTACCTATTTTATGTTCAAACTAGTCAGGTATGGTCATTCATAGCTATCTTATTGTGTCATTTTAAAAATAAACAATCACATTATTGGAATCTCAAAGCCATGAAATGATGCAAGATTAATTTTACATGGTGTGAATACATAAGCTTTACATTTTACAGAATAATCTGAATGCTAAAGAGTTAAATACTACATTTTATACAATAATTTATTCTATATATTAGTTAAATTTTAAAATATTATCCAACCCATGCCAGCATGGAAAGCAGATGCTAAATGATGATTTGACCAGAAAACATATTTGAGATCTGATCACTAATTTGTGCAAGGTGATTAAACATGCAACACAGGTTTAATTCTTTGTTAATTTCATTATTTTTATGTTGTTTGCCAAAATTAATGTGTCGTGAAAAATTGTTTTGAAAATGTGTCACCAATGTGGAGAGTTTGGGAACGAAAGAGGATATTGAAGAAGAGTGTGTATGCGTTGGTGTATGACTTGCTGGTTGGAGTGTTCAGTTTGTGATTGTTGGGTTAGCAGTTCGATTCTCAGCAGTACTTCATCTCCTTGAGCAGGACACCTTGTTTCGCATTGCTGTAGTCCAATCAGCTGGCAAAAATGAGCAGTACTTGTATTTCAAAGGGCCTGCTTGTCACATTCTGGGTTATGCTGAATCTCCTTCAGAACTACGTTAAGGGTATACATGTCTGTGGAGTACTCAGCCACTTGCATTGTTAACTTCAGGAGCAAGGTGTTTCATTGATTGGATCAACTGGAACACTCATCGCCATAACAACTGGAGTGCCTGTATAGTCAGTGTGTGTGTTTGTGTGTGTGTGTGTGCATATTGCTGTGTGTATGTGGTAGTTGCGGCATTGTGTGTGTGGGTCAGTATATATGTAGTAATGTGTGTGGCAGTATGTGTGTGTGTGTGTGTGTGTGCATGTCAACTGGATCACCTGGATCTGCCAGGCTTTCTACTGCCGAGTCGGCCCCCACTGTCCACAGCATTTGCTCCATTCCCCTCATGCTTTCACCATTCTCCTCCACGTTATTCCAAACATCTTTCTAAAACCATCTTCCCACCTGATTGGAATTCTTCTGAGTGGTCCCTTCCATTCGTGTGGCTACCAATCAACAACTGCATGGGTCCACCAATAGTCTGTGCACCTTGCGACATGGTCAGCCCTTTGTAGCTTTGCGTGGTGGTATTCTGTGACAACGTCCTTCACTCCAGTTCTATCCCTGGTCTCCTCGTTCCGGATGTGATCTCTTAGCGAGATGCCTAGCCTTGACCTTTCTATGGCTGTGTGTGTGTGTGTGTGTGTGTGTGTATGTATGTGTCGCAATGTGTGTGTGTGTGTGTGGTATTGTGACTAATGAAGGTGGCGAGCTGGCAGAAACGTTAGGACGCCGGGCGAAATGCATAGCCGTATTTCGTCTGCCGTTACGTTCTGAGTTCAAATTCCGCCGAGGTCGACTTTGCCTTTCATCCTTTCGGGGTTAATAAATTAAGTACCAGTTACGCACTGGGGTCGATGTAATCGACTTAATCCGTTTGTCTGTCCTTGTTTGTCCTCTCTGTGTTTAGCCCCTTGTGGGTAGAAAAAGAAATAGGTATTGTGAATAATGTTAGCATCTTATAATGCTATTATGTTATTATAATTGATAACGAGAATGAAATCTCTGTCTGTCTGTCTGTCTTTCTGTCCATGCAGGTGATGCCAACCATGAGCGCTTGACCCTGCGTTCCGATGATGAAGAATTGCTCCAATATGCCATCCAACAGAGTATGATTGAAGTCGGCACGGAAAACGACCAGGTAAATTGCCCGATTGAATCTCCTGCTGATCCTTATGTAAGTGAATAACTTCTGTAACTAACAATCCATCCATCAATCATCAATCAATCAATCAATCAGTCAGTCAGTCAGTAGAGCTTGTTGGGTTTGTCTTTTGTTCTTTAATTTTGTTTGTTTTAATTTTTCTGTAACCCTCCAACCCCCCTTTTTTTTTGTCTTTTTACTCCCAAGTTTCCCTTTTTCTATTTCTTTTTCCTTCATCAGTGAATATATTTTGGTTCTGTTCTTATTTCATTCTTCAAATTCTTTGACCATTTTCTTTTTTTTTTTTCACCAATTCTCATCTCTGTCTTTTGATGTATTCGCCGTGGGTGGCGGCTGCATGGTTTATTTTCCCCCCTCCCTCTCCTCTCTCCCATGCCTTCCCTGTTCCTTGAACCCTAAACCAGCTTCTCTGTTCCGCTCTGTGCAGTACCGTTCTGTATTCCCTGTTTATCAATACCAACTGTACCAACAGCTTTGTCCTTTTTTTTTTGTTTGTTTGTTTATATTATTTTGTTTGGTGTCTGTCTGTCCTTTCTATTCATGTTTGTTCAGGGCCCTTTTTTAAACTCTTATTATTATTATTATTATTATTTATTATTATTATTATTATCATCACTAGGGCGACGAGCTGGTAGAATTGTTAGCATGCCGGGCAAAATGCTTAGTGGTATTTTGTCTACCTTTATGCTCCGAGTTCAAATTCTGCCAAGGTTAACTTTTCCTTTCATCCTTTTGAGATCAATAAAATGAGTACCAGTTGAGTACTGGGGTCAGTGTAATTGACTTATTCCCCTCCCCTGAAATTGCTGGCCTTGTGCCAAAATTTGGCATTATTGTTATTATTATTATTATTATGTTAGTGAGCTGGACAAGGGAAATTATATATATATATATATATATATATATATATATATTATATGTAGAAAAATACAAACTGGGACAAGAACGTAAAACATTTAGAAGACGATACAAAAAAACGGACGGGACATTCGAAGCCTTCAATCTTCAGTCAAGAACCGGATCATCCTCGCAATTTCGGCTGATTATATATATATTGTTTATTTATTTATTGCCCACAGGAGGCTAAACATAGAGGGGACAAACAAGGACAAAGAGATTAAGTCAATTACATTGACCCCAGTGCGTAACTGGTACTTATTTAATCGACCCCGATGGGATGAAAGGCTAAGTTGACCTCAGTGGAATTTGAACTCAGAACATAGCAACAGACGAAATACTAACAATTCTGCCAGTTCGCCTTTATATTATTATTATTATTATTACTATTATTATTAAGGTGGTGAGATCACAGAATTGTTAACATGCCGGGCAAAACACTTACCATTTCATACGTCTTTGTTTTGGGTTCAAATTCTACTAAGGTCAACTTTGCCTTTCATCCTTTCAGGGTCAATAAGTTAAGTACCAGTGAAATGCTGGAGTTGATGTAATCAACTGGTCCCCTCCCTTAAAATTTCAGACCTTGTGCCTTTAGTAAAAAAGATTATTGTTGTTATTATTATCATTATTGAGTGAGAGAGCAGTGCATGCCATCAAAGTGACACTGGAGTAAAATATACGAAGCCCAGTATACCCATCATGATAACCTGTCTGATAAGGGTACACCAGGCACATGCATCACAACCATATGTGTGCGACATGGTGATCTCATATCAAGATAAACAGCACATGACCTTGCAGGGGAGGCCCAGTTAGAATTTTTTTCTGATCGAGTAGCCTATCCCACTCAAAAGGGCCTTGAATAAGAGTTGTTTAAGGTGGTTGAACGAAGCAGCCATGTTTCCAAAGGTAAATTATCCAAACTGCAAAGAATTCCTTTCAAACACATGGCTATGATGCTCCCCCACTACTTCTGCTCGTGATCAGAGATGCACATATCGTCAGCCAAAAGGGACATGCTCAACTGGTTACGGTCAAACAACTGACAAGCAAATCTGTGGTATTGGGCAGAATATTTGCTGTAGCCCATCTTTTTATACCAAGACAAAACAATGTACATGATAACACTTCCAATCAGTTAAGATCAGAAGCCACGAGAGTCACTGCCTGGTACTGCATCAGGGCATTTATTATATTTATTATTATTATTATATTTATTATTATTATTATTTTTATTATTATTATTATTATTGTCATTTTTATTGTTGTTGTTGTTATCATCAGCTTAGTCTTAGCTTTTTAATCTTTCTTTTCTTGTCGTTCATGCCTCACACTAATATATGTGCAATTGTTATTCTATTCAGTGTATCATGCTGCACTTGTGCAACTATTACCACATTCAGATGCATCTGGCATCTTGCACCTGTAAAGCTTTTATTATATATGATTTGAGTTACCGTGTATAAGTGTAATGACTGAATGGACTGGGTCGGGGTGTATACTGTTCCCACACACCTGGGACAATGCTTGGTGTTATACCATGGGTTACTGCCCCACCCCCGTGTCTGGGATACCACTGATATTCATACCCAGTAGTGTTGCCCCTGAATGTGGGACATTGCTGCTTTTACACAACAGTATATTGCACCCTGTATCTGGAATGGTACTGCTATTCTACATGCATGCAACTTTGACCCACATCTAATAAAATGTCCATCCAACCGATTAACATTGAGTCACCCTCAACCTCTCTCGCCCATAGACAAGCTGCCTTGTCACTCTGCCTTTTTAACCACCTCCGCCTCTGTTTCTCTCTTTCTCTCTCTCTCCACTACTACCCTGTTACAACTCTATATCTGTTTATTCCATCATGCTACACTCTCAGAGTGGTTGGCATTAGGAAGGGCATCCAGCTGTAGAAACTCTGCTAGATCAAGATTGGAGCCTGGTGCAGCCATCTGGTTCACCAGTCCTCAGTCAAATCGTGAGGGAACAACAAGCATGTTGTATTAGTTTGACGCTCTGGAAAAATGAAAGAGTCTTCAACATTTTGAGCCTATGCTCTTCAACAGAAAAGGATAAGAGAGAAAAAAATCAGAAAGAAACAAAAATAGTGTTGAGATTAACAGTTGCACATGTTGAAATGACCCTAAAGAAGAGACCAATGGGAAGGGAGGTAATTGTGTGTCTGTTTGTGTGTACATGTCCCCCCCCTCACTGCTTGACAACTGGTATTGGTTTGTTTATGTCCCAGTAATTTAGCAGTTCAGCAAAAAAAAATAAACAGAAGGTGCAGGAGTGGCTGTGTGGTAAGTAGCTTGCTTACGAACCACATGGTTCCGGGTTCAGTCCCACTGTGTGGCACCTTGGGCAAGTGTCTTCTACTATAACCTCGGGCCGACCAAAGCCTTATGAGTGGATTTGGTAGATGGAAACTGAAAAAAGCCCGTCATATATATGTATATATATATATGTGTTTTGTGTATATGTTTGTGTGTCTGTGTTTGTCCCCCCAACATCGCTTGACAACCGATGGTGGTGTGTTTGCGTCCCGTAACTTAACAGTTCGGCAAAAGAGACAGATAGAATAAGTACTTGGCTTACAAAGAATAAGTCCTCGGGTTGATTTGCTTGACCAAAGGCGGTGCTCCAGCATGGCTGCATTCAAATGACTGAAACAAAAGAATAAAAAAGAATTGGCACCAGGCTTGGGAAAATAATTTCTGGGGTCAATTTGTGAAACTAAAAACCCTTCAAGACAGTGCCCCAGCATGGCTGCAGTCCAGTGTCTGACACGAGTAAAAGAGAACATCAAGCCCCAATATATTACTGGTGTATACATGTGTTTTACGTGCCAGAGAGGGATGAAAATCAGCATTGCTTGTGGCAAAAGCAGAACTCTGAGCCATGAGCCTGCCAGAGATAGACAATATCAGTAACAACAACAACATGAATAATGATAGCGATACTTTGTCATATTGACTGTGTAACATGAATATGGAGAGAAGACATGGAATCGGGTGAATTGACGTAGTGTATGACTGGTATTCATATGTACATGTGTGTATGTATGCATATGTGTTTATTTCTCTTTTGTCTTTAGCTTGTTTCAGGCAGTTGAATGTGGCCATGCTGGGGCACCACCCTCAAGGGTTTTAGTCAAACAGATCGAGCCGAGTGCTTTTTTTTTTTTGAAGTCTGATAGTTAAGCTATTGGTCTCTTTTGGCAAACTGCTAAGTCGCAGGGACATAAACAAACCAACATCAGTTGTCAAGCAGCTAGAGGGGACAAGCAAGTATTGGATGTGATTATACACCGCTAGTCACAGTGCACTTGCTCGCATTGTTGTAGCCTTTAGATGATGCCAATCTGCTTGTTAGGTGGGCAGGGCTACAGTCCATGTAAACGAGATACCAGCCCATTGCAGGGTCACCCATTTACAGCTGACTTGACAGAAGCAACATGAAATGAGTGTCTTGCGATCGTGAGTGCGACACCCTAACCACTAGGCTACGTCTTTACACACACACATTTATAAATAGGTTTCAACACAGTTTCCATCTACCAGATTCATTTGAGGTTTTGGGTTGTCCTGGAGCTATAGTAGAAAACACTTTCCCAAGGTGCCACACAGTAAGATTGAACCTGAAACCAGACAGTTGTAAAATGAGCTCCTTGACCATTCAGCCACATAAAAAGGGGGAAAAGGGTAAAGACCCCCTTCAGTTATGAATAACCATGGGATTGCGCCTAGAAAGTTACCCTCTGAGGCACAAGTCTGAGCAAGGTTGTTTGTGGAAGGCTAGCAGTTGCCCATGCATACCAGCTTCCACTCTCCACGTTGTTATATGTACAGAGAGTAAAAGCCCCTTCTATCATAAATGACTAAGGGATTGAACCTAGAAAGTTACCCTCCGAGGCACAAGTCCGGGCAAGGTTGTTTATGGAAGACCAGCAATCGCCCATGCATACCAGCCTCTTCTCTCCACACCACTGATGTTACCCAAGGGAAAGGCAAAGGCTGATACAGCTTGGTACCATTGATGTCACAACTCACTTCTATAGATGAATGAACTGGAGCAATGTGAAATAAAGTGTCTTGCTCAAGAACACAACATGCAGCCCTGTCTTGGAATCGAACTCACTACCTCATGATTTTGAGCAAGACACTCTAACCACTGTAACATTATGCACCTATTATACATCTGCATAGTGATTCTCTCATCGCTTCTTGTCATTTAGTTCCTGGTCAGCCCCAGCTGAGCAGACCTATCTTATATCTATGATCAGTAGCTTTCCCAATATGACCGTCCCACCTATTTTATGTGCAAGGATTCGAAGAACCCAAATATTTTTCCCAAACTGCCCTTTTTTCTAAGGTATTGGAATGTGATTTGAAGGAGATTTCTAGCAATTTAACCCTTTCGTTACCATATCTCTTTTGAGATGCTCTGAATTTCTTTCAATGAATTTAAAATATAACAAAGAATTTAGTAAAATAATTTAGTTATCATTAAGCAAGTGTTAGGAACAGAAATTGTGACTAAGGTTTGGGGGAAGCTTTTAATTCAAAACCTATGGAAACAAGACATTTGTACTACAGAACCAGAGCTGGTTTCAGCCGGGTTGGTATCAAAAGGGTTGAAAATATCATGGTGACGTTAACCCTTTTGTTACCATATTTCTGTTGAGATGTCTGTGTTTCTTTAAATTAATTTTAAATACAACAAAGAATTTAGTAAAAGAACTTAGGTATCATTAAGCTAGTGTTAGGAACATAAATTGTGACTAAGATTTGGTGGAAGATTTTAATTCAAAACCTATGGAAACAAGTTATTTGTACTCAGAGCCAGAACCAGTTTCAGCTGGGTTGGTATCAAAAGGGTTGAAAATATCAAAATATCATGGTGATGTTAACCCTTTTGTTACCATATTTCTGTTGAGATGCTCTGTGTTTCTTTCCATTAATTTTAAATATAACAAAGAATTTAGTAAAATAATTTAGCTATCATTCAGCTAGTGTTAGGAGCATTAATTGTGATTAAGGTTTGGTGGAACATTTTAATTCAAAACCTATGGAAACAAGACATTTGTACTACAGAGCCTGAGGCGATTTCAGCTGGGCTGGTATCGAAAGGGTTAAACCAGCAACCACATAGAAGCATGGGGAAGCCTATGTTTTACTGAAGGAGTCTATTATGACCAAAATATATCCAGAGTTATATTCGAGTGTTATATATTTCCATGCGTGTGTGTGTGTGTGTATTTATAGGTGTGTATATGTATATTGATGTATGTGTGTGTGTGCAGTGTTTGCTTTTTTTTCACTCACTGCTTATTTCTTCTTTCTTTTCTTTCTCTCTCTCTCTCTCTTTCCCTTCTCTCTCTCTCTCGACACACTCTCTTGCGCTTTCACAAACTGCTACTTTCTCCCTATTCCTCCTCTTCCTTTTCCCCACCTTGCTTCTCTTTGTGCCTTAACTCCCCCACCCTTTGCAACACCCTTTCTCTCTGAGAATGATACCCACTCACCCCGCCTTCTCTTCTAGCCACTTCCCCTCCCCCACTATGAGTTATTCCAGTCCCGGTTTATCTCCTCCCACCTTCACTCTCTCCCAGTACAACCCTTCTCCCCTACAACCCCCCTCTTTAATCATTCTCCTCCACCACCACCACTTTGCTCATGTCCCCCCCCCCGCAACCTCTCTCCCTTCCTCCCACTGCAATCATTCTTTTCTTCCCTCTACTCTCTCTTACTACTCTCTCCTCCTCTCCCCAATATTACCACTCCCTCAGTGCCTCTATTCCCCTTCTCCAACCACTACCATCAACACCACCACCACCACCACTCACTCTCTTTCTCTTCTCTCTCTCTCTCTCTTTCTATTCTCTGTTCTCTCCCTCCCCCTTCTCTCCAGTTTTCTGTCTCTCTGTCTGTCTGTCTGTCTCTGTCTTTTTTACTCTTCCATCTTCTCTTCTGCAGGTCACATTCTGGGAAGCCCTCAACAAGAGTCGGCCTTCTACCAATAATTCAAGCATGGAAGAAGAACGCTGGCTACAGAGGTAAGTTGTATTTCGGGTTCTTCGACCACGCTCCTGACAACTTCGCTCACGAGAAGCTTGCTTGTGACAGCATACATATGTACATACATAAATATGTTCATATCTAACTTGAAAACACTTGAGGCTCTGATGAAGCAGTAAGGTGTTACTCAGGTACTCAACAATGAGTTCACTGCATCTGATAGCAGAAACAGCAGTAAGCTAATGAAGTTCATAAGATAATCAGTTATTCCTTTGTCATCTCATTTTCTTATATGTAGTGTGTGTGTGTGTGTATATATATGGAAGCACTCCGTCGGTTACGACGACGAGGGTTCCGGTTGATCCGATCAACGGAACAGCCTGCTCGTGAAATTAACGTGTAAGTGGCTGAGCACTCCACAGACACGTGTACCCTTAACGTAGTTCTCGGGGATATTCAGCGTGACACAGAGAGTGACAAGGCCGGCCCTTTGAAATACAGGTAGAACAGAAACAGGAAGTAAGAGTGAGAGAAAGTTGTGGTGAAAGAGTACAGCAGGGATCACCACCATCCCTGCCGGAGCCTCGTGGAGCTTTAGGTGTTTTTGCTCAATAAACACTCACAACGCCTGGTCTGGGAATCGAAACCGCGATCCTATGACCGCGAGTCTGCTGCCCTAACCACTGGGCCATTTCGCCTCCACTGTGTATATATATATATATATATATATATATATATATATATATATATATATATATATATATATATATCATCATCATCATCATCATTTAACGTCCGCTTTCCATGCTAGCATGGGTTGGACGGTTCAACTGGGGTCTGAGGAGCCCGAAGGCTGCACCAGGCCAGTCAGATCTGGCAGTGTTTCTACAGCTGGATGCCCTTCCTAACGCCAACCACTCCGAGAGTGTAGTGGGTGATTTTATGTGCCACCGACACAGTGCCAGACGAGGCTGGCAGACGGCCACACTCGGATGGTGTTTTTATGTGCCACCGACACAGGTGCCAGATGAGGCAGGCGAACGGCCACGATCGGATGGTGTTTGTTACGTGCCCACAGCACGGAGGCAGTCGATGCGGTACTGGCTACGGCCACGTTCGGATGGTTTTCTTGTATGCCACCGGCACTGGTACCACTAAGTGGTACCACAAAGATACAAATTCCATTGATATTCATCTATTTTGATTTGATTATATATATATATATATATATATAATATATATATTATATATATATATATATATATATATATATCATCATCATCATCATCATTTAACGTCCGCTTTCCATGCTAGCATGGGTTGGACGGTTCAACTGGGGTCTGAGGAGCCCGAAGGCTGCATTAGGCCAGTCAGATCTGGCAGTGTTTCTACAGCTGGATGCCCTTCCTAACGCCAACCACTCCGAGAGTGTAGTGGGTGATTTTATGTGCCACCGACACAGTGCCAGACGAGGCTGGCAGACGGCCACGCTCGGATGGTGTTTTTATGTGCCACCGACACAGGTGCCAGATGAGGCTGGCGAACGGCCACGATCGGATGGTGTTTGTTACGTGCCCACAGCACGGAGGCCAGTCGATGCGGTACTGGCTACGGCCACGTTCGGATGGTTTTCTTGTATGCCACCGGCACTGGTACCACTAAGTGGTACCACAAAGATACAAATTCCATTGATATTCATCTATTTTGATTTGATTATATATATATATATATATATATATATATATATATATATAAGGAGGCACACGGCTTAGTGGTTAGGGTGTTGGACTCAGGATCATAAGATTGTGGTTCAGATTTTTGGACTGGGCAACGTGTTGTGTTCTTGAGCAAAACACTTCACTTCATGTTGCTCCAGTCCACCCAGCAGTCCACTAGTGGCTGAAACTTCGAAGTCACTGTCAACAACATTCATGTATAAGAATAATAAATTTGGACTCTACAAAAGTATAAAGTAGCCCATCAGAATAATGTAAAACTTTTTTATTACAACTGAATATAAAAGCAAACAATATATATAGGTGCAGGAGTGGCTGTGTGGTAAGTAGCTTGTTTACCAACCACATGGTTCCGGGTTCAGTCCCACTGTGTGACACCTTGGGCAAGTGTCTTCTACTATAGCCTCGGGCCGACCAATGCCTTGTGAGTGGATTTGGTAGATGGAAACTGAAAGAAGCCTGTCGTATATATGTATGTGTGTGTGTTTGTATGTCTCTGTTTGTCCCCCTAGCATTGCTTGACAACCGATGCTGGTGTGTTTATGTCCCCGTCACT
Organism: Octopus sinensis; assembly: GCF_006345805.1. Lineage (NCBI taxonomy): Eukaryota > Metazoa > Mollusca > Cephalopoda > Octopoda > Octopodidae > Octopus > Octopus sinensis. The sequence goes on from NC_043021.1 coordinate 11,711,815, forward strand.
TAGCGGTTCGGCAAAAGAGACAGATAGAATAAGTACTGGGCTTACAAAGAATAAGTCCCGGGGTCGATTTGCTCAACTAAAGGCGGTGCTCCAGCATGGCCGCAGTCAAATGACTGAAACAAGTAAAAGAGTATATGTACATACGTACATACATATAGTTTATATGTTAGAGACAGGTGTTCTCTATATAGAATACACTTTGAACTGCTCAAGAGATTTGAACTTAAGCAGGTACATTTTTTCTATTAAATGTATTTTGATATTCTGTGTAAATCTATTTGCCTAACTTCTCATTACATTTACTCATACATACACACACATACACACATGTTTTTATTTTGGTTGAGTCAGTATCTTGCTGCTCTTGGTTTTGTCTGTTTTAGCAACTGCAGTTCGAATTTTAATGAATCAATTAAATTCCAACCTGAATTTACATTTAAGAATGAAATAATTTTTCAAATTGCATTTGAGTAGGATTTGATGTGTGTAACAGATGTTTTAGTGGGTTTTAAAAAAATTTATCGAAGATAATGTAAAATAAATTGGAAAGACTTCCGCCCATTCCCCACCCTCAAATTTTCTCCCAAATTTGTTTATTTAAAAAAATTTTTTTTGCCAAAAAACCCCTGTTTTCGGATACGGGAGTTCTGGAAAATTGCCAAAAATCTGCATTGTGAAAAGTTCCCCCCAATTCTTCAATTTTGACTTTGAAAAAAGTAAAATATGAAGGAAATGGTGGTGGTGGAGAGGTAATTTAAAAATGCCGATTTTTGCCAATTTTTTTGCAGATTCATATTCCCTGTAGCCAAAAAGTGGGGTTTCTGTCAAAAAAAAAATTTTTTTTTTAAGGGGTGGCTTTTCAGGGGAACAGGTGGAAGTCTTGCCAATAATTTTTCCTTCATCGTCATTTTTGGCTTGTGAAAGCGATTGATATCTGAGAATTCTTGAATAAATCTGCAGTTATTTTTGTTTGTATCTGTATATATAAGTATGTGTATGTATGTATGTATGTATATATATATATATATATATACATATATATATATATATATGTATGTGTATCTTTAAAGTAGTTTTTGCAAAGAATTCTTGATACATTCAGAATATTTTAAAGGAAGATTTTCTTAAGTTAAAAATTATTAATTATGTAAAAGCAATCTTGGAAAAAAATTAGAATGAAGTGAAACTTTAGGAAGGAACTTTTCATATTATGTAATTGCTTTCACTATTTATAGCTTTTCAAACACACATGTTATGGGATAATCCATTTGTTTGAAAAGTTGTAAACTATGAAAATGTTTACACAATACATAAACATCCTTCCAAAAGGTACAAAAGGTAAGCATTGTTCTGATTTTTTTTTTCTTAGATTTTATATAATTAATAATTTTTTAATTGAAGAAAATCTTTTTTCATATGTGTGTGCGCGTGTGCATGCATGCATGCTCATGACTTATAATGCATATGTACATGTATTTTTCAAGAGCCATTGCCGAAAGTATCCGTTTGGCAAATCTCGAAGTTGACGGCGGAATCATCCGGACAAACTGCCCCGAGCCGTTGCCATCGTCCACGCCGACAGTAACGCCCCTGGTGACTCCCAGCTCCGACGAAGATGACCAACTGAGGATAGCCATGGAAATGTCACAGAAGCAACAGCAGGAGGATGAGGTTCGACGGAAAGCCGAGGAAGAGGTGCGGCAGAAAGCCGAGAAGGAAGAGCTTGATCGCATCCTGCAGCTATCACTAACCGAGAAATAAACCAGCTCAGCATCACTATCATTGCTATTGCTATCATTATTATTACTATTACTATTATTATTATTACTATTATTATTATTATTATTACTACTACTATAGGGTGTGGTTGGCAGAATTGTTTGAACATGGGGGTAAAATATTGCCTTGCAGCATTTCTTTTGGATCTTTACATTCTGGGTTCATATCTCAACAAGGTCAACTTTGCCTTTCACCCCTCCAGGGGTTGATAAAATGAAGTACCAGTCAAGTACTGGGGGCCGATGTAATCAAGTAACCCCCCTCCTCGCAAAATTGCTGGTCTTGTGCCCAAATTAGAAACAGTTGTTGTTGTTGTTAGTATTATTATTATTGTTATTATTATTATTATTATTATAATACCTAAGGTGGTGAGCTGGCAGAATCGTTAGCATACTGGACGAAATGCTTAGCGGTATTTCACCCGCCACTACATTCTGAGTTCAAATTCCGCCGAGGTCGACTTTGCCTTTCATCCTTTCCGGGTCGATAAATTAAGTACCAGTGAAACACTGGGGTCGATGTAATCGAGAAGTCCCTTCCCCCAAAGTTGCTGCCCTTGTGGCAATATTTGAAACCATTATTATTATTATTATTATTTATTATTACTGAGGCGGCGAACTGGCAGAATTCTTAGCACGCTGGACGAAATGCTAAGCAGTATTTCACCTGTCTCTTTACATTCTGAGTTCAAATTCCATCGAGGTCGACTTTGCCCTTCATCCTTTCAGGGTTGATAAAATAAGTACCAGTTGAAGATTGGGGTCGAAGTAATCGACTAGCCCCACCCCCCATCTCAGGCCTTGTGCCTATAGTAGCAAGGATGATGATTATTATTATTATTATTATTATCATTATTAAGGCGGTGAACTGGCAGAATCGTTAACGTACTGGGAAAAATGCTAAGCAGCATTTTGTCCATCTTTATACATTCTATGTTCAAAATCAGGGTCGATAAAATAAGTACCAGTTGCATACTGGGGGTCGATGTAATTGACTTACACCCTGTCCCAAACTTGCTGGCCTTGTGCCAAAATTTAAAACCATTATTATTATTATTATTATTATTATTATTATTATTAATTTATATATTTATTTATTTTCATTGTTGTTGTTCATATTTATTTTCATTGTTATCATTATTTTTTTTTTTTTTGATTATTATTAACAAGGATAGTGGTGGATTGGCAGAATCTGTTGAGCATCAGACAAAATGCCCTGTGCTATTTATTTGACCTCTTTCTAAGTTTCTGAATTAGAATTTCACTGGGTGGGGTGGGGCTGGGGGAAGTAAAGGTGGGGGGGTCAAATTTGTCTATCATCTTTTCAGGTGTGGGGGGGGGCGGTGGTTCTCGGGGGAGGGGGGATGGAAATAAAATACAGTTAAGCGGTCATTAGTACTGGCAGAGGAGAGGGACTGATTTCAATGACTGCTCTCCTACAAAAAGCAGAAAATTTTTAAAAAAACAACCAAACAAAAAATTGTGGCTCTGTATGTTAGAGAAAAAAAAAAATTGATTATTATTACCATTGATATTTTTTAATATTTATTATCATATTATTATTATTATTATTATTTGTCATTTTTATGATTATTATTTTTATTACTATTATAATATAAAAAGAAATGAAACAGCCAAAAAATAAACTTGTGAAAAAAAAAAGCAAAAACAAATTTAAAAAAAAAAGCAACAACATTCTTGATTTCAATAAAACTATAAACAATTTTAAGTTTCAAGCTGAAGTGGTGTCCCTTACAAATGTCCATAAGTCCCTTTGTATTTATTGTTATTATTATTATTATTATTATGTTTATTATTATTATTATTATTATTATTATTATTATTATAGAGGTGGTAAGGTGGCAGAATTTTTAGCATGCTTGACAAAATGTTTGGCAACATTTCATCTGTTTTTGTTCCGAGTTCAAATTTTGCAGAGGTTCACTTGCTTTTCATCCTTTTAGGGGTCAATAAAATAAGTACCAGTTGATCACTGGGGTGTCAAGTAATTGACTCGTCCCCTCCCCACAGATTTCAGGCCTTGTGCCAATATTTGAAACCATTATTATTATTATTATTATTATTATTATTATTATTATTAAAGGTGGCAAGCTGGCAGAATCGTTAGCATGCTGGACGAAATGCTTAGCAGTATTTCAACCGTTGCTACATTCTGAGTTCAAATTCTGCAAAGGTCGACTTCACCTTTTATCCTTTCAGGGCCAATAAAATAAGTAGCAGTATTATTGGATTGGTGTAATTGTTACAGTGTCTTCCAAGATGCTTTGTGACATTTGTGTCAGCTCTTTACGTTCCAAGTTCAAATCCTGCCACGGTAATCTTAGCCTTTCATCCTTCCAAGGTTGATAAAGTAACAGCCAAGATTTAATCAACTGTAGCCCTCCACACACACAGATACACAAATTTCTAGCATCATCATCATCATCATTATTATTATTAGTATTAAGGTGATAAGCTGGCAGAATTGTTAACACACTGGACAAAACCCTTACTAGTATTTCGTCTGCCACTATGTTCTGAGTTCAGATTCCGCTGAGGTTGACTTTGCCTTTCATTCTCTCAGGGTCGATAAAATAAAGTACCCGTGAAACACTGGGGTCAATGTAGTTGACTTAATCCCTTCCCCCTTGTGACAAAAGTTTGAAATCATCATTATTATTATTATTCGGCGGCGAGCTGACTGAATTGTTAGCACGCCAGGTAAAATGCTCAGTGGTGTTTCACCTGTATTTGCATTCTGATTCAAATTCCAGCGGGGTTGGCTTTACCTTTGATCCCTTCAGGGTCAATAAAATAACAGTTGAGTACTGTTCCTTAAAATTTTGGGCCTTGTGCCTATAATATGAATGATTATTATTATTACAGTAGAAATCATCATCGTCATCATCATCATTATTATTATTATATAATGTGGTGAGCTGGCAGAATCATTAGCATGCTGGATTAAATGCTTAGCTGTATTTCACCCATCACTACGTTCTGAGTTCAAATTCCACTGAGGTCAACTTTGCTTTTCATCCTTTCAGGGTCGATAAATTAAGTACCAGTGAAACGCTGGGGGTCGATGTAATCGACTAGTCCCCCTCCCTACAAATATGAGGCCTTGTGCCTCCAGTAGAAAGGATTATTATTATTATTATTGGTGGTAAGGTGGTGAGCTGGCTGAATCATTAACATGCCAGACAAAATGCTTAGTGGCATTTCGTATGTCTTTATGTTCTGAGTTCAAATTCCACCGAGGTTGACTTTGCCTTTCATCCTTTTGGGGGTCAATGAAATCAACTATCCCCCTCCACCAAAATTTCAGGCCATATGCTTATAGTAAAAAGGGCCATTATTATGGGTGTTAAGAGTAGAAGTATCATTAGAGCATCAGACAAAACAGTTTGCAGGTTTTGTTCCAGCTCTCTGTTCTGAGTTCAAATCTTACCCAGGTCAACCTTATGTGTTATCCCTCCAGGGTCAATAAAATAAAGTACTGTCCAAGTACGGGGGTCGATGCTGTAGACTGACTCCTTTACTGCTTCCTCACCCCACTTGTGCGTGAATTAAAAGCAATTATTTAGGGCGGGTGGGTATATGGAATCATTAGTGTATCAGGCAAGATGGCTCGTGGCATTTGTGTGTTCAAATCCTGCTGAGGTTGACTGCCTTTTTAAGGACAATGCAATAAAGTACCAGCCCAGTACCTGGCTAAATGGCATCAACTAACCCCTTTCCCATCAAAATTGTCAACCTTGTATCTTAATTAGAAATCATTTCAACATTAATGGCATCGTAGGTGTAGGTGTGGCTGTGTGGTAAGAAGCTTGCTTCCCAACCACATGGTTCTGGGTTCATTCCCACTGCATGGCACCTTGGGCAAGTGTCTTCTACAGTAGCCTTGGGCGGACCAAAGCCTTGTAAGTGGATTTGGTAGATGGAAACTTAAAGAAGCCCATCGTATATATATATAAATATATATTTGTGTGTCTGTGTTTGTCTCCCCCCACTATCACTTCACAACTGATGTTGGTGTATTTACTTCCCCATAACTTAGTTTGTTTGGCAAAAGACCCCGATAGAATAAGTACTAGGCTTACATAGTCCTGGGGTCGATTTTTTTTTTTTTTTTTTACTAAAGGTAGTGCTCCAACATGGCCACAGTCAAATGACTGCAACAAAAGAATATTTTGACACTGGCCCAGTAGTTTCTGATGAGGGGTGAGTTAATTACATTGACCCCCAGCATCTAAATGGTAAGGATGAAAGACATAGTCAACCTCAGCTGAACTTGAACCCAGAACATAAAAACAGAATAAATGGCGTTAAGGATTTTGTTCAACACACTAATGATTCTGCCCGTTTGTCACTTTAATGATAATTATAAAAATCCCTTCTGCTAAAAAAAGTACAAGGCTTGATAATTAAGGGAGGAGGTGGGGATAGTCAATTACACCAACCCCAATGCTCAACTTGTACTTATTTTATTTCCACCCCCACAAAATGATAAAATAGAAAGTCAACTTGGTAGGATTTGAACTCTGAATGTAAAACTGGAAGAAATAATGCTGAGCATTTTGTCCAGTGCATTAACAGTTGTGCCAGCTCAATTTAATAATAATAATAATAATAATTGTTGTTGTTGAGTTGGCAGAACTGTTAGCATGCTGGGTTAAATGCTTAGCAGCATTTCATCTGTCTTTACGTTCTGAGTTCAAATCCTGTCAAGGTTGACTTTGCCTTTCATTCTTCCAGCGTTGATAAAATAAGCACCAGTTGAACACTGGGGGGCGTCAATGTAATCAACATACCCACTCCCACCTGAATTTGCTGGCGTTGTGCCAAAATTTGAAACCATTATTATTATTTATTATTGTTGTTATTATTATTATTATCCCTGATTCTCACATATTTGACAATCGTTTTTTTTTTTTTTTTCTGTCACACCTGTCAGTGGTCCCTTCCTCCTCCCATGTTGATATATCCCACCCTGTGCTCTTTTCAAGTTAAAAAATGCAAAATTGAAACCCCTGACTTCTTTTGTTTCAGGATTCCCTTTTCCCTACCAACTCCACCCCCCCTTTTTTTTTTAATTTATGCTTTGAATATATTTATAATTATTTCTCCCTCCCACATCACCCCTGTACCCCCCTCTTTTTTTTTGTTAGTTTGTTGCTTTCCCCCTGTCTCTTCTTGTGTTCCCCACTCTATGTACTGTGTGTGTGTGTGTGTGTGAGCAAGGTAAGGTCATCTCCAGTATAAGTGATCCAAAGTAGTCATAGGTGTGTCATATACAGTGTATATGACACACATGTATGGCTCTTCTCCAAGAAGATTCTCATTCTCAGTACCTCATTTGATTTTTTTTTTTTTTTTTTTTTGGTTTTAGATTGAAAGAGATAAAGGCTTCAATTAAAAACGTATTCAAAACTAGAATTCATAATTGGTTGAAGTGATCCAAAAATTTCATAAATGAATACACACACACATGCATCTGTGTGTGTGTGTTTGTGTGTGTGTGTGTGAGAGAGAGAGAGAGGTTTGAAATTCAGTTTCCTTGATCTGATGTATCCAAGTAGACTGTTCCGAGTTTTGTTTTTTCAAGTTCATCTTAAGTGTGTCTTTCTATCTCCCCTTTGGTTTACCAAGTCATTGGAAGCCACACATACACATTTGTATATATGTTATGTATAGGAAACAGTGCTTCAGTATGCTGTTAGCCACGATGAAAAAGCTAACTCACAAACATACAAACTATAACCACTGATGTATCATACTTTTTGTCTGGAGATAGAGATAATATCTTCAGATGAATACCATGGTAAATTTGCCTTTTTGCAATGTATTTGTATTAAGTATGATACACAGATGACTCTTTTAATCTAAAACTGCTTCTGTTGCATATAAGGGATTTATATATATGTATGTATGTATGTATGTGTGTAAATTTTGATCTCCATTTGTTTTTTATACCTATTTCACACCTGGAATCATCCTTGAGTCAGATCTACAATCTAAATTGGATTTGGTACTTAGATATCTACATACCTATGGTATGTTACAAACACATAATACCTCATGGTTGTTATAGCTCTCTGTGAATCCTATGTTATGGTACCTAGCCAGTTCTGGCATCCTATCTGCTGATGCACCTAGATTCTAATGAATTCTATAACTATATATATGTATGTTGTGTGTGTGTGTGTGTGTGTGTGTATATATATATATATATACATACGTGCAGTTGTGGCTGTGTGGTAAGAAGCTTGCTTCCTAACCACATGGTTCTGGGTTCAGTCCCACTGCTTGGAACCTCGGGCAAGTGTCTTCTACTATAGCTTCAAGCTGCCCAAAGTCTTGTGAGTGGATTTGGTAGACGGACTCTGAAAGGAGCCCATTGTATATATATATATATATATAAAATATTATTAGAGACAAAACCACTATTTTACAAAACAAACAAGGAAAGACTTAATCAATACATAAAATTTTAATAAATAGTCAAAAAAACCGCCTAAATCTGATTTTTTCCCTGTAAATTTGGATTTATTCCCTAATATTTATTATATATATATATATATATATATATATAATTATGTTTGTGTGTCTTTGTGTCTGTTTATCCCCTCACCATCATTTGACAACCGATATTGGTGTGTTTTGCATCTCCGTAATTTAGCGGTTCAGCAAAAGAGACCAATACAATAAGTAGTCGGCTTACAAAGAATAAGTCCTAGGGTCGATTTTTTTTTTTTTTTTTTTTTTTTTACTATGACCCTTTAAGGCGGTGCTCCAACATAGCCACAGTCAAATGACAAACAAGTAAAAGAATGTGTGTGTGTGTGTGTGTGTACATATATATATATATATATATAATATATATATATACAGTATATGTACGTATATATATATATATATGTACATATACTGTATACATATTGTATAGAAAACACGTTCTCCCACAGTTACTGAGAGGTCCTCAGCTCACACTTGTAAACATGTTTAGCATCCCCCCCTCCAGCACAACTACCCCTCCCTCCACTACCACCACCATATCAACAAACCTCCTGCCACGACCACCTCTTCTCTTTCTATGCAGTTTCCTTTTCTACCAGACATTTCAACTAAAACTCTACGACAATACTCAATAACCATTGTATTGTTACCAATGCACTTCTGCTTGCAAGAAATTTGTTGTGAAGTGTGAGTCGTTGCTGTTGTTGTTGTTGTTGCTTTTAGCCACAATCAAGTGGGGGCGGGGGTGGATAAGATATATGAATTTCTGAAGAGAAAAGCGTAGTTTCATATTTTGTGTGTGTGTGTGTGTGTGTGTGTGTGTGTATGTATTAAGCTTTTCAAATGTTGTAAAATTCTGACAAATCATATAGGTATATAAGTAGTATGCATGTATGTATACGCATGTTGAAATATACATCCATGTACATGTTTGTGAATGAACATAGGAACATATACACATGTACAAATATATATATATATTATATATATATATATATATATATATATATATATTATATTTTGTGAAATTTGATTTAGTATTTCTAAATTGAATTTTTCCCTGTAAATTTGGAATAATATTCTCTCAAATTATATATATATATATATATATATATATATATATATATATATATATATATACCCACACATGTATGAACATATATGTACATATTAAATTAAAAAATTTTTTTCTTTTTATAAAAGCCAAAACAATGCAAGTTATAAGAAAAGATATATAAGTCAATGGTTTGTACTTTTACCTTGTATTTCAATATTTCGGTTTTAGGAGCCCTTTGTCAGGAAATCTTCAGTTAAAATGGTGTTGTTGAACACACATGCTACAGAACAGACAGCCGTTCAAGAATTTGGACCTGGAGATTTCCATTTCCAGCGACAGAACAGACAAGCCAGCTCACAATGCCATTTCTCCAAAGATTTCCCGAAGGAGAGAGAGAGAGAGAGCTCCTAACCCTGAAATAGTGAAATACAAAGTAAAAATTACTAATCATCGTTACATGACTAATCATCAACTTGCATTGTTTGGTTTTAAAAAACAATCATTAAAAACACTAACACACACATATATAACCATTTATATACTACATGTATAGATGTGTATGTGTGGGTGTACATGTATGTATATATATAATAAAATATTAGGGAATAAATCCAAACTTACAGGGAAAAATCAGATTTAAGATTGAATCCAATTTTATAGTAAAATATTATATTAAATTAGAGATAAAACCACTATTAGGCAAATCATACAATGAAAAACTTAAGCCAATACATAAGATTAATTAATTTATATTATTTAAATATATATCAAAATTATTAAAAAAGATAATTAATATAACACTACAATCGTTTCATGGCTGTTCAATTCTTAAAATTTTCAAGTTACAGTCATTCTTCAGGTGGTTTAAATATTTAACTTGGCGAGGTTTAAACCACCTGAAGAATGACTGTAACTCGAAAATTTTAAGAATTGAACAGCCATGAAACGATTGTAGTGTTATATTAATTATCTTTTTTAATAATTTTGATATATATTTAAATAATATAAATTAATTAATCTTATGTATTGGCTTAAGTTTTTCATTGTATGATTTGCCTAGTAGTGGTTTTATCTCTAATTTAATATAATATATATATATATATATATATTTTGTATGTTTCTGCCCTAAAGCTGTGGCCATGCTGGGATATATATGTATATGCTATGTTTGTGTGTATCTGTGTATGAGTGAATGTATGTATGCGTGCATGATATTCATCTTCACTGCCTGGTATCCATCCACTTCTGTTTGTGACCTCCACCTCCAACCCCCCACAGCTGAAGTTACTGTTTGCACTAATGTGGAAGTAAGGTATCCTATCTATGAGTGTTACATGCAGCCTGTCGAAAGAGGTGGGGACATTGTAAGACATGTTAATAATAATAACGATGATGATAATAACAATAATAAACAAAATGTGTGAAAGTCCCTAAAACCTGACAAAAAACAAGCTGATGTCATGCCGAATTGTAAAATTGTTTAAAAAAAAAAAGACAAAAAAAGTAAAATAACAGAAAAAAAAAACTTTTGCACCTTTTGTGAGGTTTGAATTGTTTTTATTGATGTTTTGATGTTTTTTGCAATGTTGTTGTGGATTGGTAGAATGATGGGCAAAATATCTTGGGATATTTCATGTCTGTATTCCTTTATTATTTTACCTGTTTTAGTCATTTTGACTGCGGCCATGCTGGAGCACCGCTTTTAGTTGAACAATTCAACCCCCAGGACTTATTCTTTGTAAGCAATGCGCCACATATCTCAGTCCTCTATCATCTCCATCTGAAGGCCCAGCAATTTGAGATCAGCCTTCAGTACCTCATCCCAGGTCTTCCTGGATCTCCCCCTTCACCTGCACTTTACATTAATACATTAACATCATTATGTAATAAGGATTGCTATTCAGACTTGTGATTCTCACCCAGTGAGATTGGAACTCAGAACAACAAGACACAAATACTCCAAGACATTTTGTCCAACCCTCTAAGCAATTCTGCCAATGGACTGCTCTGTAGATGGACTAAATAATAGTTATTTTATTGTTTGTTTTTCTCTGTTGGCATGGGTTGTATAGGTCTACATAAGTGTTGCAGTCTCAACCTGCTAGAAATAGCAGTCAAGTCATCCCCTCCCCCTTGCATACCACAATCTTAAAAACTGATTTGACACTGATCCTGGGTTATTTGCTGTTTAGGAAAAGAGAGGATGTTCAAAGTTGTGCTCAGTCATGGTTGGAAAGCAAGAAGAAATGCTAAAATGAGATCATATATATATATATATAAAATCAAAATAATCAACAAGAATGACTCCGCTAATTTGGTACGATCGTTTCGTACTACATCATTTTATTAAATGTTGTAAGTATTACAACAGATTTAAAATGCCGAGTACTGTTGTAATACTTACAACATTTAATAAAATGATGTAGTACAAAACAATCGTACCAAATTACCGGAGTCATTCTTGTTGCTTATTTTGATTATAATCACCCCACGGATTTTTATGGATAACACCATACAAAATTCTGGTGCATCTAAATTAAGTACCATATTTATTTGAATCTAAATTTTTGCTGAACTTATATATATATATATATTTACACAGCATATTTCCAAAAGTCTCGGTCACTAGTCATTGCCTCGGTGAGGCCTAATGTTTGAAGGTCGTGCTTCACCACTTCATCCCAGGACTTCCTGGGTCTACCTCTTCCACAGGTTCCCTCAACCGCTAGGGTCTGGCACTTTTTCACACAGCTATCTTCATCCATTCTTGCCACATGACCATACCATCACAGTCGTCTCTCTTGCACACTACATCTGATGCTTCTTAGGTCCAACTTTTCTCTCAAGGTATTTACACTCTGTCGAGTATGAACTTATATATATACACATCCATCGGATCATACTGGCTTCATTCCTTGCGAGCTTACGCATATCCTCAGCAGTTATGGCCCATGTTTCACTGCCATGTAGCATGGCTGTTCGTACACATGCATCATACAGTCTGCCTTTTACTCTGAGCGAGAGGCCCTTTGTCACCAGCAGAGGTAAGAGCTCTCTCAACTTTGCCCAGGCTATTCTTATTCTAGCAGCTACACTTTCAGCGCACCCTCACCCGCCATTGACTTGGTCACCTAGGTAACGGAAGCTATCAACTACTTTTAGTTTTTCTTCCTGGAATGTGGCGGAAGTTGTTCTGTCTTTCTCTCTTGCTACATATATATATATATATATACACTGTTGTGTCTGGGGAGAGTCATTCTCTTCTGGTACCCTACAACTCAACACACTCACCAGTAACACTTCCACCCACTTACCCCCTATTCCTGCTACGTCCTGCAACCCTCTCAATAGTTTTGAGACTTAAAACTATTGAAAAATAAAAAAAATAAGTGGAAACTCCACCGGTGAGTGTGTTAAACCACAAGGCACCAAAAGAGAATGACTCTCCCCAGACACAACAGTATATGCTTCAACACACAAACTCACATAAAGAATCTTGCAAACCAAATCCAAAAATGAAATATATTGTGTTCTCCGGAAATGTTGTGCCGATTTTTAAAGGAAAGAAAAAGTTCAATAAATACTTGGCAATCAACCAAATATGAACCATTTTGTTGCACAATGCGTCTCCATCTTACCTTTATCTTGAAAATACCCTCTTCCCAGAATTGAGGTGGTTTCATGGCAAAGAATTCATCAAGGTATCTTTTTACGTCATCCAAGGAATTGAAATTTTTACCATTAAGACTATTCTGCAGAGACCTGAATGAGTGGAAATCCGATGGAGCAATATCTGGTGAATACGGAGGGTGGGGTTACACATCCCAGCCAAGCTGCAGCAATTGTTGTCTGGTTCCCAAAGCATCAAGTGCCGAAAATGAACTTTCTTATCTTCCATTTTAAAGGGTTACAGAATTAACACAGGTTATAGGAACATAAACATTCTTCGACGAAAAGATAGCTTAAACTGTGCTCTAAATGGAGGTGTAGTCAAATCCTATTTTTTGGACTCAACCATGTTCTAAAATAAGTCGAAAGGTAAGCTACTATAAATCGGCAAGAACTTTCCGGACAACCCAATATATATATATATATATATATATATATATATATATATATATACATACACAAGGGGAGGGGCTGAAAAGTTCTTGGCTTTGGGTAAAAGGAAATATAGGTGGATCAGTTACTTAAGATTTTATTCAGCATATTCCATTCTCAGATTCGCATGTCAGATTTACCAGAGGGGCAGGTAAACCCATAACATTAAATGACATGTCAGATTCGCCAGAGGGGCAGGGACAACCCATAACATTACATGGGCATGTTAGATTTGCCAGAGGGGCAGGCTCAACCCATAACATTACATTACATATGTCAGATTTGCCAGTGGGGCAGGTCCAATCCATAACATTACATGAGATGTCAGATTTGCCAGAGGGGCAGGTCCAACCCATAACATTACATGACATGTCAGATTTGCCAGAGGGGCAGGTCCAACCCATAACATTACATGACATGTCAGATTTGCCAGAGGGGCAGGTCCAACCCATAACATTACATGACATGTCAGATTTGCCAGAGGGGCAGGGCCAACCTATAACATTACATGACATGTCGAAGATTCGCCATTACATTTCAGTCAGATCCAGTGCCGAGTTGCTGAAGCAGAAATATCGTTATAGCAAATATTCTGCTCAATACCACAGATTGGTTGTCAGTTGCTTGACAGTGACCACTTGAGCACGTCCCTTAGTACCCGACACTATGTGCATCCCTGATGATAAGCAGGAATAGTGAAGAAGCATCAAAGCCGTGTGTTGAGAGGCATTCTTTACAGTTTGAATAAACGTAAGAAAAGTGAAATTTGAAGGAAATAGCAATTTTTCATACTTTCTAGGGGGCAAGCAAATTGGAAATAACAGTTGCTGTCCAAGGGCAAAAATCATGTAACACACCGTTATGGTGACGGGGATAGAGGTAATGACGAAGGCAATTAATGATAATGATGGTGGTGGTTATGATGGTGATTATGATTATGGTGGTGGTGGTGGTGACAATGGTATTCGTGGCAAGAAAGAAAAGAAAATAAGAAACAACAATAGAAAAATACTTTATCTTTATTATTCAATCATAATAGATTTCTGCTTTTGTACCTTGGTTAAAACTGATACCCCTGGGTGGAGGTAAATAAGAGAAACAACAGGGTAAGATTGAAAAAAAGCTAAATAGGTAAGGGGGAGGGGGTGAGTGTATGTACTTTATATATATACATATACACACACATATATGTATGTATGTATGTATGTATATATACACACAAGTTTACATGTAGATTGTATGTGTATGCACATATGCTCATATATACACAAATTATAGTTCATTTGTTTTACATCCATTTTTCCATAGTGGGATGGGCTGGACATACACACACATATATATATATACACACACACACATACATTAATATATATATACATACACACATATATACATTAATATATATATATATACACACACACATATACATTTATATATATATACACATGCATTTTTATATATATACATACACATACTTATATACATACCTATATATATATACACACATTTATATACATATCTATGCATATACATATATATAGATAGATAAATATGCATGTATATAAATATATATATATATAAGCATACATATAATATTTATACGAATATTTGTGAGTTTGATGTAGATGCATATATACATCTGTTATACATACATAAATATTTACACAAACTTCATGGAGGAAAAATTTTCTTTTTTCATTAACAACTTCCCCCATCAAAACTGCAAATTTAATTTGTGGAGAGCAAAATGGCACAAATTATCCTCATTGATGTCGTCATCATTAGTTACATATATATATTTTAAAAAATTTGTTTCTGCCTCCGAGTCATCATGCTTGGCCATATGTGGAGGGAGCAAAAGGAGTTTTCTTTTTGTTTTTGTTATTTTAAAATTATTTTACCGAATTGGTTGCATTCTACTGTTTTCAGGTTTTCCTGACTTTACAATCATCAGTCGTCTGTCCAAGCAAGGAAAGTGCAGGTCATCTTTTTCTTACTTACTCAGAAAGCGACCAATGATGCTTCTAGTGAGAGCCATGTAGGGAAGAGAGATAAGGAAGGAGAGGAAAATAGAGAGGGAGACAGAGGGTGAGATGCAACTAATAGCATACAATGCAGTAAAGATATGCAAGGTAGTGAGAGAGAGAGAAAGTAAATTATTAAACCCTTTTGAGAGACGCAGTGTTTTGTCTATTGAGATACATCTACTGAAAGAAGGTCTCTGATTAGCTATAACACTTCAAAACCAACCATTCACAACATTCGTTCCATCGGGCTGATGGATTAGCCTCAAAGTCCTATCAGCTTGTATCACTTGGGTCGATCAATTGGCCTGGGCATTCCGAGAGGGTTAAAATATAATCAAATATACTTCGACTCCTCTCCTGAATTGTGGGGCCCTTGGGCCTACATTAGGATATTAACGTTATTAATGGGTTCAAATTCTGGCACAAGGTCTGCAATTTCAAGAGTAGGGGATAAATTGATTACGTTGACAACCCACCCCACCCTGTGTTTAACTGGTAGTTGTTTCATTGATCCCAGAAGGATGAAAGGAAAAGTTGACCTCAGTGGAATTTGAACTCAGAATGTGAAGATGGACACTAAGCATTTTGCCTGGTACGCTAACAATTTTGCCAGCTCGCTGCCTTAGAATTATCATCTACTATGATAAAATTCTTGTGTTTTTCTCTATCACAACATATGAATAAGAAAGGAAGGGGTGATAGGTGAATAAGGAAGGAAGGGGTGGTAGCAAACTGGAAGTGGGAGCGTTTCAACTCTGCATGAGTATATGTGTGTGTATGTAAAAGGGAGGTATGTGAATGTTTGTATGTGTGAACCAGCATTCTTTCAGTAACAAACGATGGTTGATGTTACATCTCAAAAAACAACCACGAGATAACACTGACAAGTGTATTAATTTGATTTACCATCCATATTTATATATATAAAATACTACAATTAGCTGTTATTTTTGACAGCACGGGCCCGGCTAGTAATAATATATAAAGGTTTCAGATTTTGCCATAAGGTTTTCAATTTAAAGGGAGGCGGATAGTCGATTACTTCAACCCATGCTCAACTTGTATCAACCCCAAAAGGATTTAAAAAAAAGGCAAAGTCATTCTCAGCAGCATTTGAACTCAAAACCGTAAAGAACCAGAAGAAATGCTATTGAGCATTTTGTCCAATATGCTAACGATTCTGCCAACTTGTCTTATTTATCAATAATAATAATATGGCGAGCTGGTAGATGCATGCCTACACCAGAGAAAATACTCGGTGGCATTCCTTCCAACTCTTCAGGTTCTGAATTCAAATGCTACCAATGGTCTTTCGTCCTTTTGGAGTCAACAAAATAAGTACGAGTCAAGTGCTGGAGTCAACTTCCCCCTAAAACTTCTGGCCTTGTGCTAAATTTTGAAGCAGTTATCAACATCATTATTATTATTATTATTACTATTACTATTAAGGCATTTCATTTGTCTTTATGTTCCGAGTTCAAATTCTGCCGAGGTCGACTTTGCCTATACACTCTGTGGAGTGGTTGGTGTTAGGAAGGACACCCAGCCATAGAGACCATGCCAGAACAGACACGGAACCTGGTACAGATCCTAGCCATACCAATTCCAGTCAAACTATCCAACCCATGCCAGCATGGAAAACAGACATTAAATGAGGATGATTATATATATATATATATATATTATATTTTATATATATATATAGCACTATGCATCCCTCCCATTACCCACACACTGTACATCATCTCTGCTGTGAACTTACTCCTCTCATAACACACCTACTACTTCTGCTACTCCCTCTGCCTTTCACCTTCCCATCTACTTACTTATCCCCCATGCCCTCCACACCACTTCTCTTGTGTCCACCTACCTCTTAATTGAGGGTACTCTTTGACACACTATCATCATCATCATCATCCTTCTTCTCCTCCAGCTGAGGAAACTGATGTTTCTCTAAAGTAAAACACCTGTTACTGTCCTTCTATCATATTTTTTAGTCTCATAATCTTTATATATAAAAGTCAAGTTGTGTGTCTGTCTCCTACAATTTAGATTCCTAACTACTCCCACATTTTGCAGTGCAGTTTAACCAAAACCGGGTATCTTATAGTCGTGATTCATATCGAGCCCTTCTGGGTATTAGCGTGCATCTACGATGAGTCTACGATTTAAAAGAAAATTTACCATCAATTTTTCCCATTTTTAATGCATTTTTGGCATATATAAGGGAAGTAACTCTCTAACAATTTATTATTAAATCTCAGAACGTAAAAAGTTACAGTAACACCCCATCCTTTGTGGTTAGCCATATTGAGATGGCTATTATACTTTACATCTCTAAAAATGCTTATATAGTTATTTCCCTTACAAACCCGAGCAACGCCGGGCGATACTGCTAGTCTGGCATAAAAAAAAAGATAAGAAATGAGAAGAAATAGTCCGGGAACAAGAGAAAAAGAATAAAAAGCTAATTATTCAACCATCTGCTTTGCAATAATAGAAATAATTTATTTTAATCCAAATAATCAATTCTTTAAAAAAAAAGTGATAATGAGAAATTGTGGTGAGAAAAAAAAGAAAAAGCTACAACAAGGCAAGAAATACACAAAAACAAAAGAAATCTCTGTGATATGATGAAACAGAATAACAACTATTTACAGGTTTTTCAGAAAAATAAGTGATTTAGAGATAGGGTCAACAAAGTAAGTACCCCTATCTAGGTGCAGAGATGGCCATGTATCACATTTTCTTGTAGAGATGACACATTTAAGTACCCTGTCTCCGATAAGAAGGTCCCAGTTAAGTATCCCATTTCTGGTACGAATACCCCCAAAGAATAACCTGTCTTGCAGAGATGAAACATTTGAGGACCTTGTTTCTGGTAGGAATACTCCAGAAAAGTACCTTACTGTGTAGATATGGTACAGTTAAGTACTGAGTTTCTCGATGGAATATCTCAGAAAAGTAGCCTGTTCGGTAGAAATTACCCTGTTTCTGGTAGGAATGGTCCAGTAAAGAACCCTCTCCGAAATAAATGCATCAATTAAGTACTCTGGTAAATTAGTAAAGAAGCATATTTCATTCCTCAACTCCAAGCCCACTGCCACATGCTGTTATATCTGACCACCAACGCTAATCTAATCTTAAGAAGTTCCATTTAATGGCAATATGAAGTGGATAGCAGAAGAAAAGGGAGTGGGGGGGAGGACAGTTCGTTCTTTTTCTTTTCTTTTTTCTTACATTCTTGCTATCAAAACGTTGAAGAATTTAAAAGAAAGAACACGACAAAATACTATATGTAAGTTCCATACACACACACATAGCAACAATTTAGCAAAAAGCATTGAGACAATAGAAGGCTCAACTTTACCTCTCTTTTTCTTGCTACACACACGATTATACACACACAAACACACATATATATATATATACACATATACATACATATATATACATACATACGCATATATATATATATATATATATATTCATACATACATATATACATACATACACGTATACATACATATATATACACATACATACACATATACATACATATATATACATATACGTACATATATACATACACATACACATATATACATACACATATATATATATATATATATATATATATATATATATATATATATACATACATACATACATATACATACATATATACATACATACACACACATACATATATATTAATATTGTTGCATTTTGGGACGGTCATGTTGCCAATGTAGCAAATGAGAACACACGCACTGTATATTTGGTGTTCCCTTGCTTCAGCTTTACTTCATATGAATTGTATATTTGTATTTCGGCCATACAATACAAGCAAATACAATTCATATGAAATAAAACTGAAGCAAGTGAACACCAAATATACAGTGCGTGTGTTCTCATTGGCTACACTGGCAACGTGACCGTCCCAAAATGCAACAATATCTGTTTCAACACACGAGTTCACATCAAGAATTTTGCAAAAACAAATACATAAACGTATATATATATATATATATACATACATGCACGCAGTTATATATATTATTTAAAGTTACAACAGTATTTCAATAACAGCTGATAGTTCCATGCCACTGAGACAATAATTCGGCAGGTTTATAGAATGTGATCAGCACAATTCCAAGCAATCTTTTGGACTCAGAGCTCAGTGAGAGTTTAGGGACAAAGAGGACGCAACTATTGATTCACTTCCTTACCCTCTCTCTCTTTTACTTGTTTCAGTCGTTTGACTGTGGCCATGCTGGAGCACCACCCTTTTAGTCGAGCAAATCGACCCCCAGGACTTATTCTTTGTAAGCCTAGTACTTATTCTATCGGTCTCTTTTGCCGAACCGCTAAGTTACGGGGACGTAAACACACCAGCATCGGTTGTCAAGCATTGCTAGGGGGACAAACACAGACACACAAACATACACGAACACATCTATATATATATATACATATACATATATATGACGGGCTTCTTTCAGTTTCCGTCTACCAAATCCACTCACAAGGCTTTGGTCGGCCCAAGGCTATAGTAGAAGACACTTGCCCAAGGTGCCACGCAGTGGGACTGAACCCGGGACCATGTGGTTGGTAAGCAAGCTACTTACCACACAGCCACTCCTACGCCTTTTTCAGATTTTATTCACCTTTTGTCTTCTCGTTGCACTTTTTGTATGATTTTTGATGATTTTTCCAGTTTCAGCTAATGAGCTATGGCCATGCTCAAACCTTTCATTTTATTTTTCTCGTGTTTTCCCATGGACCAGCATCCTGGTTTTCAAACAAAACTAATTATGTGCACTGAACCAGAAAAAAATTGCTCAGAGACGCAAAACATATTATATAAATCTGCCAAATAATCGTCGTCTCCGTGGCATGAAATCATCAGTAGCTCTTTATCTCAATACTCATCATCCCTCTCTGTTAGGAGACACAGAGTACAGTCTTGTTATTGATTCTACCTATAGTGGGACAATAAACTAAACATACATACATGTATAAATATATATATATATATATATATATATATATATATATACATACATATATACACAGACACGACTGTTCGAATTTTTGCTTCGTTCCGTCTTCTTATCCTCCCAGTATTGTTTTATTATATATATATATATTATATATACACACACAACTATATATATATATATATACACACACACACGACTATATATATATACACACACTCAAATTATATATATATATATATTATATATATATATACACACACAACTATATATATATATATATATATATATATATATATATATATATATATATATATGTGTGTGTGTGTGTGCATGTATGTATATATGTATGCAAGCGTATGAATATACATGTATGTATGTATATGAATATACACATTGTATACACACACGACTGTGTGTGTGTGTGTGTTTGTGTACTCAGTACAAACTTATGAACTTCAAATGGAAAGCAGTCCAAGCCCCACTGGTGAAGTGTGTGGTGAAGTGTGTGGTGTGGTGAGTGTAAGAGAGAGAGTACAAACCATACACCAATTGCATATGAGTGACAGAATCTGTGGTAAAAAAAAAAGGAAAACAAAAAGAAACAGCAGAAAGAAGTTTCAACAGCTCTTTGTGGTAGGAACAAGACGGTGGTGGTGGTGGTGGTGGTTGGTCCTGACAATTTGGACTGGCTTACTTGGTAAGTCTTTAGTCACATAGCAGCTTAGCGCAACTGGTTGCACTATCAGTTCAAGTGGTTGCATGTATCTAGCAGCGAGTTGTGCTAGCTTGAAGCATAGTGTGATCGAGTGATTGGGATTCTAGAGTGGTGGTCGCGATAGTGGTGGTGACCAACTGTACCATGGTCTGGCGAGGTGCCTTGTCCTTGTAGTGGAGTGTGACGTCTGCGGTTGTAGTGCAGTGTAATGTAATATGTAACAGCAATGACATATGTATTATTAGAGCGGCTGTGATTATGATAGAACGATTTTGTGATGTAGTGGCTATAATGCAGTTCTGAGTAAATTGAAAAAAAAAAAGAAAAAAAACCCAGAAAAATTCCACTGACTGCTGAAATGGATTCCATGTAATGCCACAAGGTCCAGTGGAAGGGGCGGCAGGGTAGAATGGGGGTCGGTGAGATATGTCACAATGGAGAGTGGTGGTAGTGCCAGAAGAAGGGGCGGAGCGGGGCAGTGAAAGGAATTGTGATATATCCATCATCGCCTTGGGAGTCTCCAAAGTTGTTGTTTATACAATGATAGAATCGAATTGTGGGGAAAGCAGGAGAATTAACCAATAACAGCAGCAGCAAGAGCTATCCACTCAACAAGCCAGTTCCTTTGAAACCTTCTTCTCCGTAGTTTGAGGCTGAAATGAAGAAATTAGAGGTCAGTGATATCAACATAGTATGCACCATATTACGTCAGCAGGTATCATACATGATATTATTATTATCATACAGCAAACCATAACACCTTAAGAGAGTATTTTTTTACTACAGCCATGGGTCAACCAAAGCCTGGTAAGTATATACAATATTTCACAGAAGTATGTACACCCCTAAAAAATTTCAGCAAAGTTGCTATTACTCTGATAATACCTATATAAATCAAACTTTAAACTGAATAAAATATATTACACATGTAAATGTTATACAAATTTGGAACACAAAACAATAAACATTTTCAAAAAATTCAAATATTACTGATAATTTCATTTCTAATAAATTATATCTTCTGGCATTTTTGCACCGGTCATTGTTATTGCATCTGCAGGAATTTTGATTTGTATATCGTGGTGAAAATCTTCTTCATCGTAATTAAAATGGCACAAAAAAGAAAAGAATTGTCTGAAGATTTGGAACTAAATAGCAACACCCCAAAACCAACACACACAGACACGAACTAAATAAGACAATAAAACTTACTTGTTAAGATTTCTTCAACAACCATGGGGTCTTCAGAAGGTTCATCAGCCTAGGAACAACAACAAAGGGTTAAAGTAGAACAAAGGAGGATAATGGGTGGCTTAAGTGGTTAGTGCAACAGACAACAAATGGAGGGGTCGATGGTTCAAATAGTCTTATTGTATTTAGACCAGGGTTTATTTTCTTTTATTCTTGTACTTGTTTATCATTTGACTGCAGCCATGCTGGAGCACTGCCTTCAAAGTTCTTTTTAGTCAAAGAAACCACCCCCAGCACTTATACTTTCTAAATCTAGTATTTATTCTATCGGTCTCTTTTTGCAGAACTGCTAAGTTACGGGGACGTAAATACACCAATATTGCCTATCAAATGACGGGCTTCTTTCAGTTTCTATCAACCAAATCCATTTACAAAGCTTTGTTCAGCATGAGGCTGCAGTAGAAGACACTTGCCTAAGGTGTCATGCAGGGGGACTGAACCTGGAACCATGTGGTTGGGAAGCAAGCTTCTTACCACACAGCCACAGACAAGAGTTTACAAGCATTATTTTCTTTTTTTCTTTTTTTTACTTGTAGCCCACTTTAGAGTCATATTTCTCATACAAGAAATGTGTTAGGATTGAAAAGTGGATAAAACACCATATTTAATAAAAATTAAAGGAGTGTCTGAGGGAATATGAAATAACGTGATAGAGCATAAAATATGGTTTTTCTGTTGTACAGTTCACTGTTGTAGGGAATTAGTAATAATGGTACACTCTTCCTACATGACGAGTGGAATGAACCAGTCACTATAAGTAACATGACGTTGGCCAGTATGAAGTGAGTACAGGTCAATTGTGTTAATAGTCGTGTCTGTGCTGATATAGTAATTATACTGTGATACTGAGTTATAACGATCCAATCTTTTGAGAATAACACTGTACGACTGGTGGGGGGGGGGGTCGTATAGTGCCAGATAGAAACATCCTATCAACAACTTTGGAATATAACAATATCTGTCAGAGCGACAACCACTGTACAAAGACAGATACAACATTGGCAACAGACCGCTTTATAACATTCACAAAGCCAGGAATTTTTCAGCACCCATCCTCGTATATGAACAGTGAATGAGGCTTTCATTTTCTCTCCATTGAAAGAATTTCTGTGTGAATGAGTGGTTTTTTTTTTTGGTTTTTTTTTAATTTGAAAATTTTTTTACAATGTAGAGTTGGCTCAAAATGGCAATATTTACAAAAACGAATTGCTCTAATAGGAGTGTTCCTAGAGGCTGAAAATAGTAACTTCTACATCGTTTGTGTAAATGAGGTCCACTGAAATACATTATTAACCCTTTTGTTACCGTATTTATTTTGAGATGTTCTTGGTTTCTTTCAATTAATTTTAAATTTAACAAAGAATTTAGTAAAATAATTTAGTTATCATTAAGCTAGTGTTAAGAACATAAATTGTGACTAAGGTTTGCTGGAAGGTTTTTATTAAAAACTTATGAAAACAAAACATTTGTACTACAGAGCCAGAGGCGGTTTCAGCTGGGTTGGTAATGAAAGGGTTAATACAGCTGTCACAAATGCCATTAGAAACTACTAACCTTGAGAAATATTAAACAACCAGGTGATATCCTTAGTTGACCTAGGGTGGCTGTCTCGTCCAGTAGACAGGTCCCATTGAAATGAAGGTTCTGATCAAACGGAGGCACAGAAAACAGTTTCATGATCTGAGAATGGTAAATATATACATACATAGATATAGAGACGTATATATACACATATAGACATACACAAATATAAATATTTAAATACATATACAAGTAGATCTATGTAGGTACATATACAGGGTGGCCAAAAGTCGCCTGACAGTAAATCAAAAACCATTTAATTCCAAGATTAAAACATAAAAATTATTTCATATGAGACTTTGCTAATAAATAGATAAAAGTTTTTTAAAAAAACGGTGATTTTAACTCACAGCATTCAATTATTAAACATTCAGTAGAATAGAAATCAAAGGGAATCCATAGACAAAAAATGAATGGCTGAGAATCACTGATCTAATATAAGTATAAGTATAGGTGTGGCTATGTGTGTGTGTGAGAGAGGGAGAGAGAGAGAAGGGGAGTGAGAGCAAGGGGAAAGAGTAAAGGAAGGGGGAGAGAGAGGAGAGGGGAAGGAGTGAAAGTAAGGGGGAAAAGGGAGAGCCAGGGGAAGGAGAGAGTGAGGGGGAAGGAGCGAGAGGAAAGGGGAGAGAGCATGAGGGAGGAGAGCGAGAGAGAGGAAAGGAGAGACGGAGTGAGTGAGGAGGGAGAGGAAAAAAGGGAAAGTGAGAGGGAAAAAGAAAGGAGAGAGGAAAAGAGAAGGTGAGGAAAAGAGCAAGGAGGGAGGGGGAAAGGGAAAGGGAGAAGGAAAAAGAAAGGAGAGGGAAGAAGAGAGAAAAAAGGAAGAGAGAGAGAGATAAAAGAGTACAGAGACATTTACCTGAAGCTTCAAGTCTCTCAGTGTGTCCGTGGACGAGACGACCACCTCTTTCTCACCCCGCATTCTGCGATGACGATGGCTCCGTCGGACAGAATTATCCACCGATGCCGTAACCTTGGCACCATCTCCAGCCGGCAATGATGATGATAATGATAAAGAAGCTGATGAAGACAAAGACGATGATAATGATGATGACGATGATGATAACGAAGCATCTGGTACTGATGTACTACTAGTGGTAGTAGTAGAACTAGTAGTAGTAGTAATCACTGTTGCTGCCGTAGCAGTAGTAGTATTAGTGGTACTTGTGTTAGCAGTAGTATTTGTTGTTGTTGTGGTGGTAGTAGTGGTGGTGGTGGTGCCCATACTGTTAACAATGTTATTCGTGGTGGTAGCTGAAGTGTTGCTTGCAGTAGAATTAGTGATGATGGCGGTGTTGGTGCTTGTGGTGGTCACATCTGTTGATGGGGCAACTTTGAGACGTTTACCTCCAGCCTGAGAAAATACAAAAAGAGAAAACATATAAAGAAGTTTGCTTCTCAACCGCATGGTTCTGGGTTCAGCCCCACTGTGTGGCACCTTCGGTGAGGGTGTGCTGAAAAGTTTGGGCGAAAGAGAATACAGGAGGATCAGTTAATTATGATTTTATTAAACATATTCTCCTCTCAGATTCACACACTTATTGCAGCAGTCCTAAAGTTTTTCTTAGCTCTGTAAAAGTACTTGGAATGTTGGACCTCCAACCAAGCCTTTCTGGAGACCCTTAAAGACAGAATTTTTCAACAGCTGCATCTATATATATATAGACTTATATATATGTGTGTGTATATATATATATATATATATATATATATAGACTTATATATATATGTGTATATATATGTGTATATATATATATATATAATATATAGACTTATATATATATGTGTATATATATGTGTGTATATATATATATATATATATATATATAAATATTCTTGTATATGTATACCTTGTTTAATATTTATATTTGCATTTTATATCTTCATAATTGTACTTTATAATCTCTGACGAGGCCTTGAGATATATATATATAAGTAACTGACTTTTAACTGCATATTACCTCAATACATCTGACTAACATGGGCATAATGAGATACCCTTATCTACAGGCTGAAACAGCTGTAAGATCCATTTTATATGTATCATTTTTATGGTATTATCTTACTTATTGATGTATATTGTTTTATTCTGTCTTATTCTGTTGGATTTGGATGTTCCTATTTAATTAATTAGTTGATAAATTATATGAATTGGTATTATCTGGAAGTTGATGATTGAAAGGAATCTATTCCTCCATTTTCTTATTTTATATATATATATATATATATTTCACCATGATCACTGTGACCCCCCTGGCTAAGCAAGCAGGCCAACAGAAGAAAGAGTGAGAGAAAGCTGTGGTTTTTGCTCAATAAACAGCAGGTGAAATATCACACCTTACATACTGTAGCACCGTGGTTCCTTTTTTTTCTTTTATATTTTACATATTGGATGTGGAGTGGTTGTCATTAGGAAGGGTATCCAGCTGTAGAAACTCTGCCAAACCAAGATTGGTGCCTGGTGCAGCCATCTGGTTCGCCAGCCCTCAGTCAAAATCGTCCAACCCATGCTAGCATGGAAAGCAGACGTTAAACGATGATAATGATGATGATGATGATGATATAGGTCAGAGAGGGACAAGTCTACCTGAAAGTCAAGGTCCTTTGGATCGGAATCATCAACAGATCTTGCTGCTAGTGCTGCTGCCACTGTTGGTGTGGCATTGGGAGTGGTGGTCGTACAGAGGTTGGTGTAACCCATGGTGGTTTTCAGCTGTTGCCAGTCCTTCAACACCTTCCGGACGTAGATCTTGGCCCCAGTGTACTCAAAGCGTTGCTGTTCTTCCTGCTGTAGTCGGGACAGGAAACAGTCCTGACACACCGCTGAAATGAGACAGACGAGAGATAGAGAGAGAAAGAGAGAGACTGAGCAAGAGAGGGAGAGAAAGAGGGAAAGAAAGACAGAAAAAACAGTGAATGATTGAGTGAGAGTAAGAACAATGAGGAAAGATAGTGTGAGAAACAGTGACTGAATGAGAGAGAGAGAGAGAATGAGTGAATGAGAGAGAAGTGAGAAAAGATAGTTCAACAGTAAGAGAGAAAGAGAGAGGAGGGGGAAGAATCAAGTCTCTTAGCTATAGGCACCAACAACACTGTGATACCAGAATGAATTCACTGAGCTAAAGAAGAGTGAGAGAGAGTAAAAGAGACAGATACATGAATAATAGAGAGTAAGAGACATAGATATACAGATAATAGAGAGAGAGAGAGAGAGAGAGAGAGAGACCATTGATACATAAATAAGAGAGTCAGAGACATAGATACATAAATCAGAGAAAGAAAGAAAGAAAGAGAGAGGGTGAGAGAGAGAGAGAAAGTGAGAGAGAGAGAGAGAGAGAAATCAGAGAGGGAAAAAGACTTACCAGGTTTACAGACAAAGACAGGCTGTCCATCATCAGGCTGAGCTGGTTCCTTATGGACAGTAATCTCTATATCAACTGTACAGCTGGCCTCAATGAAAGTCCATTCCTCTGGCCACAGGTAGGTGATACTGAACAATGACAACACAAAACACACATATTAAACAATTATTTCATCTCTCTCCCCACTGCATATTATTTATTATTAACCCCAATAAAAGACAACATACTAAAGTTTAACCCTTTAAATAGGCGCAGGAGTGGCTGTGTGGTAAGTAGCTTGCTAACCAACCACATGGTTCCGGGTTCAGTCCCACTGCGTGGAATCTTGGGCAAGTGTCTTCTACTATAGCCCCGGGCCGACCAATGCCCTGTGAGTGGATTTGGTAGATGGAAACTGAAAGAAGCCTGTCATATATATGTATAAATATATATATATGTGTGTGTATGTGTATGTGTTTGTGTGCCTGTGTTTGTCCCCCTAGTGATGCTGGTGTGTTTACGTCCCCATCACTTAGCGGTTCGGCAAAAGAGATCGATAGAATAAGTACTGGGCTTACAAAGAATAAGTCCCGGGGTCGATTTGCTCGACTAAAAGACGGTGCTCCAGCATGGCCGCAGTCAAATGACTGAAACAAGTAAAAGAGTAAAAGAGTAAAGAGTAATATCTAAACGGGCCATGTATAGCCCAAATACTCTACTTGTGTTATGTTCAAACCAGCCAGGTCTGGCCTCTCATACTGACCCTACAATGTTGTTCCAAAAATTATACAATCACATCATCAAAGTGAATAAATAAGCATTACATTTGACAGAGTAAACTGAGTGCTAAAGGGTTTAACTAGCCAGACCTGGCCTCTCACACCTACCCTACAATGTCATTCTAAAAACCAAAATCACATCATCGAAATCTCAAAGCTACAAGATAATGCATGATTAATTCAAAACAACGTGAATAAATAAATAAGCATTGCATTTGAGAAGGTAATCTGAATGCTGAAGGGTTTAATCAACCAGATCTGGCCTTTCACACCTACCCTACATTGTCATTCTAAAAATAAACATTAACATTGTCAAAATCTCAAAGCTACAAGAGAATGCAGGATTAATTCGTAACAATGTGAATATATAAAGCACTGCATTTGAGAGAATAATCTGAATACTGAAGGGTTCAAATCAAAGAAGTTTGAGATTTCTGTGAATGTCACGACCATTGGGTCCTCAAACTAAATAATGATTTTTTAACGTAAGTTCAGGGTTAGAAATAGGGGTGAGATGATGGTGTTGGTGTCAGTAATGGTCGCAGCAGTTGATGGGACAACTTTGAGATGTTTACCTCCAGCCTGTAAAATGCAGTAAAATTATAGAAATTATGGGGACAGCTGACACCTGAAACAGCTGTAAAGGAGTGTGGTGGCAGTGGTGGTGGAGTAGAAAGGTTTAGGGTGCTGGCAAGGAGGAAGGGAAAAGAGAAAGGTTAAAGAGATGGTGGACAGGTATATAATGGAGTCGGGAAGGAGGGGGCAGTAAAGAAAAGGAGACACAGAAAGTAGTGGGGGGGGAGTACAAGATATAATTGATTTGTTTTACAATGTGGCATATGTTGATTATATGAATTACATAACATCTTAATTTCTTTAAAAAAAAATTTATTCTATTTGTGGATATTCATATGAGAAAGAAGATAAGAGCACACATTAAGACACACACACAGAGGAACAGACATAGGGACATAAATACACACACACACACGCAGGAAGAAGCATAGGGACATAGACACACACACAAACACACACACACACATATATATATATATATTATATATATATATATATATATATATATATATACAGACACACACACACACACACAAAGACAGATACACACACATACAAACACACACATAAAGGAACAAACAGCCAGACTCACAAACACACACACAGAGATACATACATACAAGTATACAAATGGAGAAAGATATACAGGAACAGATACATATAGACAGAGAGAAAGAGACACACAGGAGCATGCTTGCATCAACAAACTAAACACACATAAGAAATAGGTACAGACCACTGACTGGCAAGGGCTACAGCATTGAGATCTGGTTCATACAACATCCCGCCATGGACGCAAATCAGAGCTGAGTTTCTAACTGTGATCACTGGACTGCGTCGTATAGGATCTCTGAAATGGAAGAGAGACAGAGATGAAGAAATAACTGGAGACAAAGTAATCTAACACAGCTTAAACAAACTTGCAGTAAATATAAATTTGAAGGAAGGTGGTGAGCTGGCAGAAACGTAAGCACGCTGGGCAAAATACTGAGCGGCATTTCATCTGTTTTTATGTTCTAAGTTCAAATTCTGCTGAGGTCGACTTTGCCTGTCATCCTTTCAGGATCGCTAAAATAAGTACCAGTTGAATACTGGGGTTGATGTACTTGAATAACCTCCTCTCATGAAGTTAATGCCCTCATGCCAAAATTTGAAACTACAGTAATTCCTCACCATATCATGTCTCAACTATTGCGGTTTATTATTTAAGCTTACGTTGATTTCTCTGTTGTTTTGCATTTATAATAAAATAAATATATACAAATGATAAAAATAATTTTAAAAAAATATACAGTGTTGAGGAGAGATGAGGAGCATGTTGTGAGGAGGGTGCTTGAGTTTGAGGTAAATGGACTGCGAAAGGTAGACTGAGGAAAAATGTGGAGGGGACAGGTGGAGGAGGAGATTGGGAGGGTTGGTGTGAGGAGGGAGGATGTCCAAATCTGGGCAAGATGGTGAGCTGGTGTGAGGGTGCTTACTATGGCATTGAGGTAGATCTGGCCACCCCTGTTAACGGGGACAAAACCTAGATTTAAAACACTGGATGCTGAAAATCGTCACAAACTTGAAGCTAGCACAATTAATTCAAAGCAATGAGAATAAATAAGCATTACATTTGACAGTAAAGAGATAAAGAAATCCCCACCGTAATAAATGGTTTCAGATTTTGGCACAAGGCCAGCAATTTTGGAGGAGGGGTAAATTGATTATATCGACCCCCCCACAGTACTCAACAGGTACTTTTTTTACTGACCCCAAAAGATGAAAGACAAAATCCAACCTTGACTGAATTTGAGCTCAGAACATAACGACGGACAAAATGCTGCTAAGAATCTTGCCTGACGGTGAGATTTAAGGAGATTATAAGGTGGCGAGCTGGCAGAAACGTTAGCACGCTGGGCGAAATGCTTAGCGGTATTTCGCCTGACTTTACATTCTTAGTTCAAATTCCGCCAAGATCGACTTTGCCTTTCATCCTTTCAGGGTCGATAAATTAAGTACTAGTTACGCACTGGGGTTGATGTAATCGACGTAATCCCTTTGTCTGTCCTTGTTTGTCCCCTCCATGTTTAGCCCCTTGTGGGCAATAAAGAAATAAGAAACGTTAGCATGCCAGGCGAAATGCTTAGCGGTATTTCGTCCTGTTTTTGTGTTCTGAGTTCAAATTCCACCAAGGTCGACTTAGCCTTTCATCCTTTCGGGGGGGTCAATAAATTAAGTACCAGTTACACACTGAGGTCGATGTAATTAATCCCTTTGTCTGTCCTTGTTTGACCCCTGTGGGGCAATAAAGAAATAAGAATCTTGCCTGGCATGCTGATGATTCTGCCAGCTCGCCACCTTGACCACCACACTAATAGTAACAGTACTTACTTCACAGCCCGGCGCCATTCTTCGACAAAGTTTACACCAACAACATGGACATGGCTTTTAATGTTTCGCACATTCGGTCTGTTTCTGTCATGGTAAAGATCGGGAAGGGCAGCCTTCTGTTGCAGAGCCCATTCTTTCTTTTGGTCTATATTCTGTTGTTCCACTTGACTTTGGAGCTGAAATACATCATCATCATCAACTATATCATCATCATCACCAACTATAATGACAATATCATGATTATCATTACAAGGAATAACAAAATTTCCCTTAAACCATATCTTACTGCTGGGATAAAAATCCCAAGAATTAAACATGGGCTATGAGCGTGATAGCCAGTCAGGAATCCTAACAACGGCTGCGAGGTCACTCCGAAAAGCTCTATCTGCGACGATTTCATCTCAATCGAAGGAGAGGGGCTTTCTCCATCTGGGTTGTGGATCCGTGGAATAAGCTGCCAGATGAGATAGTGAAGATGCTGACGACCGCTCAGTTCAAAGTCTCTCTTGACCAGAAATGGCCTGAACTCTTTGCATGAACACCCGCCCTGTACATAACTCCATGTCCCCCTACATGGCCTTGCTTTTTGCTTTTTGAGCCAAAAAAAAAAAAAATAACTAATTAACTTAATTGACATAGATTCTATGTTAACTGTTCTTTGAAGAAAAATGTAAACTTAAGCTCTTACCACACATTTGGCACATACAGCAACATCTCGCTGGAATTCAGGACACTTTGGAAAATAGGAACGGAGAATTTCCCAGACATCTCGTGGAACCAGACGGCGACAGTTAACTTCGGGATTAAGAGCTCCTGGAATTTGGTTAATAAGATAATACAAACACACTTTATATATATATATATATAACAGGAAGGTTTATGAAAATAAACAAAAGACGAAGGCAGGTGGAGTACAAACAAACAAATGTATTAGTATGGCGCTCAGGAATAGAAATAGAACAAGTCTTTTACATTTCGAGCCTACGCTCTTCGACAGAAAGATACACAGAAAAAAACAAGGAGAGAAAAAAATGTGTGTAGGAGCTAACGATCTATCATGGCGTCCTGACTTCGGATATATATGTATATGTATATATATGTATATGTATATATATATATATAAAATTAAATAAGGGTAGAAATTTTTAAAAATCCGAAGATTAAAAATTGTGTTACATACAAAATTAAGAGGAATGACCACTAAAGTGGAAACCCTATATGCTAAACATAGACGTCAAATCACCATTACCATGAAGAATGTATTCTCAAGAAAAATCTCAGCAAAAACGCCAAAATGTAAAAATTTCGTATATTTTCATGTCTTGCTCAAACCATATTTATTTCTTTATTGTCCACAGGGGGCTAAACACAGAGGGGACAAACAAGGACAGACAAAAGGGATTAAGTCAATTACATCGAGCCCCCAGTGCATAACTGGTACTTATTTAATCAACCCTGAAAGGACGAAGGGCAAAGTTGACCTCAACGGAATTTGAACTCGGAACATAACAGCAGACGAAATACCGCTCAGCTAACGATTCTGCCAGCTCACCGCCCTTCTACAAAACCATATTGACTAATTCTTCAGTGGAATGTTAGATTGTTTTTATTATAACTTGACACAAATACACACATATATATTTACACATACACACTTGAATTTACAAATGAGAGGAAAAGACATACTTGATAGACATTCTTAACCCTTTTGTTACTAACCCGGCCAAAACCAGCTCTGGCTCTGTGGTAACATGTCTTGTTTTCATAAGTTTTAAATTAAAATCTTCCACCAAACCTTAGTCACAATTTATGTTCCTAACACTAGCTGAATGATAACTAAGTTATTTTACTAAATTCCTTGTTATATTTAAAGTAATTGAAAGAAACACAGAGCATCTCAAAATAAATACAGTAATGAAAGGGTTAATGTCTTCAGGAGTCTTTAGTCAATACAATCCTTCTTCCAATAATGCTTATTTGGCAGAGCACATACAAAGGTTACAAAAAGAATAAAAGACACCTAATTTTGACAATCTAAAACAGCATTAACAACAACAACAACAACTACGGTTACTTACTGTGTGGGATGCAGAGAAGGTCATTGTTGAAACCTGTTTCTTCAGACCATTTATTTGAATTGTCAGACGGACAGTCACCACCTAATAGAGAGAAAGAGACAATGTAAGACAGTGAGGAAGATAAAGATAGCATAGGACAATTGGAGAGAGAGAGAGGAGAGAGGGAAAAGTGAGGAGAGAGAGAGAGAGGAGAGTGAGGAGAGAGAGAGAAACAAAGAAAAAGTGACAATGTAAGATGGTGAGGAAGATAAAGATAACATAGGACAATTGGGGAGAAAGAGAGAGAGGAGTGAGGAGAGAGAGAAGAGAGACAGAGAACAGAGAAGGGAGAGAAAGAGAGAGGAGAGGGATAATATATTATTTCTTTATTACCCACAAGGGGCTAAACATAGAGGGGACAAACAAGGACAGACAAAGGGATTAAGTCGATTACACTGACCCCAGTGCAAAACTGGTACTTAATTTATCGACCCCCGAAAGGATGAAAGGCAAAGTCGACCTTGGCGGAATTTGAACTCAGAATCTAAAGACAGACGAAATACCGCTAAGATTGGAGCCTGGTGCAGCTCTTGAGCTTGCAAGCTCTGGTCAAACCATCGAATCCATACCAACATGGCAAACAGACATTAAATGATGATGATGAATGGTAATGGGGTTAAAACAGGAAGTTTGTATCAGCACCGGAAGGTTGGCATCATCATCATCATCATCGTTTAACGTCCGCTTTCCATGCTAGCATGGGTTGGACAATTTGACTGAGGGCTGGCGAACCAGATGGCTGCCCCAGGCTCCAATCTTGATCTGGCAGAGTTTCTACAGCTGGATGCCCTTCCAAACGCCAACCACTCCGGAGTTGAAAAAGAAGAAAGAAGCAAAATGTGTGTAGTGAGAAGCAAAGGGTTACAATAAAAGATGATGCAACAAGATACCTCCTTTCGAGCTATTGTCATCTTCATCGTCGTCGTCATTGTCATCCTCTTCGTCCCCGCCACCGCCACCTCCACCATCGTTGTTCTCAGTAGCAGCAGTAGCGGCTGTGTTGTATCTTTTGACCTCTTCCAGTTTCTCTGCCATCAGCTTTCTCCATCTTCGGAATGAGGACTTACCGACCCAGTAACATTCGGCACTGAAAGGAGAGAGAGGATGAGAGAGTGAGAGAGAGAGAGAGAGAGCATGTGTGGAGGAGGAGGAATTTGGGCAGAGAGTGCAGAATGAGAATGTAGTGGGGTGGTAGGGAGAGAGTGTAGTGAAACAGGGAAGATAGTGAGAATATAGGAAGTGTGTAGTTCAAATTTACAGAAAACAAAAAAACAAAAACAGGTGAAGGAACAATAAGTAGGTGTATCAGTTTGATGCTCAGGAAGAATGGAAATGTCTTTGACGCTTCAAGCCTATGCTCTTCACCAGAAAAGATTGAGAACCAAAACAAAATGTGTAGGGATATATATATATATGTATAATATATATACATATATATATATATATATGTATATATATATATACATATATATATATATATATATATATATATATATATATATATATATATATATATATATACACATAAAATACTGAGGGTAGAAATTGATATCAATCAATTAACATCAGTATATAAGTATATATATATATATATATAATTGATATAGGATAAATTTTTTCGGGAAAAAAATTTTATCAATGGCCAGCATATCAAAAAATGCCTTTAAAGGTAAAATTATACATAATTTACAATATAAGGGCAGAAGAAAAATCTAATGCCAGATACGCCGAAACAAAAAATTGTCGATAACCATTAATTTATGTGTCTCGAAACAAACGATAGAAATCTCTAAAAAATTCGTTATTACCGTATTGGTCCAATTTCGGGGTTAATTCACAAGAAATTTCACCTCTTCAGCGGCACATACGCGAGATATAAATGAAATACTTATTCATACCCATTCTTCCGTGGGTATGAATAAGTATTTCATTTATATCTCGCGTATGTGCCGCTGAAGAGGGGAAAATTTCTTGTGAATTAACCCCGAAATTGGACCAATACGCTAATAACGAATTTTTTCGAGACGCATAAATTTAATGGTTATCGACAATTTTTTTGTTTCGGTGTATCTGGCATTAGAATTTTTCTTCTGCCCTTATCTTGTATATATATATATATATATATATTAAAAGAGAGAAGGGAGTAAAATGTGTGTGTTTTTGTATAGAGACGAGTAACAAGAAGAGAGAGGGAGAAGAATGAGTGAAAGAAACAGTGACTTGGAAAGAGGTAGTGAGATGACAGGGTTCGGAGATGAGTTGAAGAAGGGATCAGGGACGAGTGGAAGGATTATAGCCAAGTGAGGGACCAAAGATAACTAAGAGGAACAATGATGAGATTGGAGAAGGTACAAGGAAGGGGTTGGTTAATAAAAATGAGCATACCAAAGTGTATGATTGATAGACAGAAAGGACTTCTGAGAGAGCTTTTTAAGGAGAGGTTCCTGAAGAGAGACCCCAAAAAGGGACTTGATACTAGGGTTCACAGCTCAGCTAAAAGGTCTGAATATCATTCCTACTTTCCATCAAAACACAAAATACACACACACATTATTACTAAGATACATAGGTACTACAGAGACTGTTCATACACATAGACACACACACACTTACTTCCAAGACGTGGTCTTACATTTATAATGTCAGTAACATACTTGAAAGCTCTTACTAAATGTGCAGCCATATACATAGACACACACACACACAGATACTTACAAACACACGGAGACATACAATTACACATACATAAACACATGGCAATGCATACAGGAACACCTACAGGCAGGCACAAACACACACACACTGATACATATACTCATACAAGCACATATGCACAAACACAGAGACTCAGACACATATATACACAGACACACACAAACACAAGTACACATACATGGAAACAACTACAGGCAGGCAGGGATGCACACACGCATGCACACAGACACACATGGAGACAACTACAAACACACACACAAGGCACATACGTACACAAACACATGGAGACACATACAGGCACTTATACACACACACACACATGCATGTACATATAGTCACGCATTACTTACGTGTCATGATTATATTTCATAATGTTGGTGATATATTTCATGTCTTTCTCCATCTTCTGTTTCATCCTCATCACATGACACTGTTTCTGTACACATACCATACACAGACTCTCCTCCCTGCAGTAGCAAAGTTAATTAGCCAGAACATAATGAATGGAAAAAACCCCAAAAACATCAGATTTTTTTTTTTAAAGTATCACCATTACAGGTATTTGTATTCCGGTGAAATTAAGAAATTAACTTGTAAATAAATGAAACTCTCAAATCCACCGCTGTACACACACGGAGTCACATATCTACATGTGTATTTATGTATGCTTGAAAATAATCAAACCAAATTTTGATCATTCCGAGCCACTCGCCCAATGAGTATTTCTGCTAAATTTGGTGGAAATCCATTCAGCCATTTTCCAGTAATTTTGCAAACACACAGACAAAGAGAAGTGATTACAATACCCTGCTTTCGCTTACATGTGTAGGGTAAAAATAAACGCATTATTGCATTAAGATTTATGACAGGCATCAGGTATTATCTACATTATAATAATTGCTGTTGTTGTTGTCGAGGGTCTCCAGATCAACCATGATTATTTGGTCTTTTTGTATCTTTTTGTATATCTCAGGAGTGTCCCCAGGTCAAATCGATACTTGTCTATGTTCAAAGGTCACAACTCTGGTTCTATGGACATGTGATTAGAATGTTGCAGGAAATAATTGCAAAGTTATATATTATGCACTTCATTCATTCTAAAGGTCATCTCTATAGCAAATCCTAACATACAGTACAACTCAGTAATGATTTAATAAACCAATATTGTTATAATAATAATAATAATGAAATTATTGTATACAATACTCAGGTGCACCACAACTTGTCAGAAAGTGCATATAAAGCATATGCAATAATGTACAAATGTCTGGAAAGTAAACAATGTATGAGTCAGATACATGCTTGTGTGTGTATGGAGGGAAGAAAATCAGGTGTAGTGTTGGCGAATCTCAGAAAGCATGGAAGTTTTGAAGGATGCAGTGCTCCGACAACTAACAACTGATGCCGGCAGTTTGTTCCATGCTTCAGCAACTCTCAGCGTGAAAAAATATTTCCTAAAGTCATGGGAGCTGTGCTGTTTTCTGACTTTGTAAATATGCCCACGGGTGTTAGACGGGTGGAGTTTGAAAAGGTGCTCAGAGTTATTGTTTGTAAGATGGTTAATAATTTTATGGGTGTCTGCCAAGTCGGCTGCCAGACGTCGGAGTTTCAATGTGTCCATGTCCAGGGAAGTAAAGCGTTCAGAATATGGCAAATGCTTGATGGAGGGTTAGTGGCATATTAAAAGGATAAAGACCCCCTTCGGTCATGAATGACCATGGAACTGCATCCAGAAAGTTCCCCTCCGAGGCAAGGTTGTTTATGAAAGACCAACAGTTGCCCATGCATACCAACCCCACCTCTCCATGCCAGCGATGTTATTCAAGGCAAAGGTAAAAGCTGATACAGCTCGGCATTTCTACAGCTGAGTGAACTGGAGCAACATGAAATAAAGTAAATTATTTACATTCGATGGATATTTGTCCTCATCTTGTTTGTTGTTAACACAACGTTTCAGCTGATATACCCTCCAGCCTTCTTCAGGTGTCTTGGGAAAATTTCGAACCTCGGTTCTCATTCCTAAGGTATTCAGCTGGAACATTGTGTTAGCAACAAACAAGATGAGGACAAATATTCGTTGAATGTAAATAATGTACATAATTCCTCATCTCTTAAATATAGAACTGTATGAATAAAGTGTCTAGCTCAAGAACACAACACACAAACTGGTCGGGGAATTGAACTCACTACCTCGTGATTGTGAGCCCAACGCTTTAACCACTGAGCTATATGTCTTCGCAGTTGCTGCATACCATGGTTACAAAATGAAATACTGTTGCCCTTGCCAGAAATTAAAATATGCATGTTTTTGTATTTTGTTATGTGTACAGTTCCTTGGTCTGTGAGAAAATTGTCTTGCATGAAACTGATCTGTGATGCCATAAAAAAGAAAAAAATGGTTAGGACCTCTGTTATAGAGGATAAGAAATACAAAATTTCACTTACCCTAGTAACCGGGGGCCACCCATGAATTTAGCAAACAAAGCAGCAGCCTGCATGGAGAGACAAAAATCATTATAATTTACTGAACAATAACCATCATCAGCTGCCACCACCACCACCAGAGCAACAACAATCCATCACCTTAATTACAGAAGACAGGGTGGACCAAAAGTCACTCACCAAAATATTTGACATTTTATTTATTACATTATTATTATTATTATTATTACTATTATGATTATTATTTATTTTGTTTGTCATGTACAAGTACATGGGTATTTACATTTGACGGATATTTGTCCCCATCTGGTTTGTTGTTAACACAACGTTTCGGCTGATATACCCTCCAGCCTTCTTCAGGTGTCTTGGGGAAATCTCGAACCTGGCTTTTTCATTCCTAAGTATTTTTATTTATATTATTTAGGTCACTACCTGGAATCGAACACGGAATCTCGGGGTTAGTAGCCTGCGCTCTTAACCCCAAGATTCCGAGTTCAATTCCGAGCAGTGACCTGAATAATAATAATAATAATAATAATAATAATATCATAAGAAGAGAGAGAAGGAAGAAGAAGAAGAGAAAAGAAGAAGAAGAAGAAGAAAAGAAAAGAAGAAGAAGAGAAGAGAAGAAGGAGAAGAAGAAGAAGAAGATAAGAGAAGAAGAAGAAGAGAAAAGAAGAAGAAGAAGAAGAAGAAGAAAAGAAGAGAAGAAGAAGAAGAAGAAGAAGAAGAAGAAGAAGAATGTCTAATAATAAGAAGAATAAGAATAACAAAACAACAACAACAACCACAACAACAAATGCCCTGATGCAGTACCAGGCAGTAGCTCTCGTGGCTTCTGATCTTAACTGATTGGAAGTGTTATCATGTACATTGTTTCGTCTTGGTATAAAAGATGGGCTACAGCAAATATTCTGCTCAATACCACAGATTTGCTTGTCAGTTGCTTGACCTTAACCAGTTGAGCATGTCCCTTAGTGGCTGACGATATGTGCTTCTCTCTGATGATGAGCAGAAGTAGTGGGGGAGCATCATAGCCATGTGTTGAGAGGGATTCTTTGGGGTTTGAATAATTCGCCTCTGGAAATATGGGTGTTTCGTTCAACATCCTTAAACAACCCTTATTCAGGAACCTTTTGAGTGGGATGGGTTACTCGACCAGAAGAAAATTCTAACTGGGCCCCACCTGCAAGGTCACGTGCTGTTTATCTTGAAATGAGATCACCATGTCACGCACATATGGTTGTGATGCATGTTCCTAGTGTGCCCTTATCAGATGGGTAGTCATGATGGGTATAATGGACTCCGTATATTTTACCCCAGTGTCACTTTAATGGCATGCACTGCTCTCTCACTCAATAATAATAATAATAATAATTGTTTGTTCCATCTCAAGCCATGCCTGGCTCACAGCGCCAGTTTCTTGGTTTCCTTGGTGTGTAGATTCCCCACCTGGACAGGACGCTGGTCTGTCGCAGGTGAGCTGCAAAATGCAGGAGGAAAGAGTGAGAGAAAGTTGTGGCAAAAGAGTCAGCAGAAGTTTGCCATTACCTTCTGCCGGAGCCGTATGGAGCTTAGGTGTTTCGCTTATAAACACACACACATCGCCTGGTCTGAGATTCGAACCTGTGATCTCTTGACCATGAGTCTGCTGCTCTAACCATTAGGTCCATGTGGCCCCACTTGCTGTAAGAATGACTTTGTGAAAATATCACACACCTGAATATATGGTTTCATACAGGTTAGCTGATTAAGAACCCAACCACCTGGCACTTACCTGGCACTAGGCCATGTGCCCCACTAAATAATAATAATAATATAATAATGGTATCAAATTTTGGCACATGGCAAGCAGTGGAAGGAGAAGTCGATCTCATTGCCCTGGTTCTTATTTTACTGACCCTGAAAGGCAAATTCAACCTTAGCCAAAATTAGATCCCAGGACATAAAGATGTATGAAATGCCAATAAACATTTTGGCCTGCATGGTAATGATTCTGCCAGCTAACTGGGTTAGATTTCAAATTTTGGCACAGGGACCACAGTTTTTGAGGGGAGGGGGATGTCTATTACATTGACTGATATTCTGCAAATTCGTTACCCGAATTAATTGCTTCTAAGTACAAGGTCTGAAATTTGATAGGGAGGAGGCCAGTTGATTACACTGACCTCAATACCTGGAGGGACAAAAGGCAAAGTCGACTCGAGTAGGATTTGAACTCAGGTAAAGCAATTATCAAAAAAAAAAAGTATAAAATGAGTTTTACTTACACCTTCACTACTGACGAATTTTAACTTGGACACCTTGTTAGGGTTTACCCTGTAGGAGAGACGAAAGAGAAAGGATAAAGGAGGGTCAACAAAATAACTGAAATATACAGAGAGTATGCAAGAGAAGGGATAAGTGATTAACCCTCTTGTTATCATATTTCTGTCAATATACATTGTCTTTCAGTCTTTGGATATTATAAATGGTGCTAAGGTACTGTAAATTTAAAACAGAACATAAATGAATCGTTAACACCTTCATGACTTTTGGGCCACCCTGTAATATGCGTGTTTCTGTGTCTGTGTTTGCCCCCCTGCCATTGCTTGCTAACTGGTGTTGGTGTATTTACATCCCTGCGACTTAGCAGTTCAGCAAAATAGACTGATAGAACGAGTGCCAAGCTTTAAAAATTTTATAAAATTTAAATACTGGGGTTAATTCTGTTCTGTATTTTAGAGATGAGGAATTATGTACATATTGACACCAGATGGACACGTGTCCTCACCTTGCTTGTTGTTACCACAATGTTTCAGCTGATGTAATTCCACCAGGACAGCTGATGAAGGCTGGAGAGTACACCAGCCAAAACACTGTGACAACAGCAAACAAGGTGAGAACACATATCCGTCCAATATAAATAACGGGGTTGATTCGTCTGACTATATATATATAGACATATATATATATATATATATATATATATATACATATATAATAATATTATTAGAGAGTATAGCTCCAAACTT
Source organism: Octopus sinensis (assembly GCF_006345805.1). NCBI lineage: Eukaryota > Metazoa > Mollusca > Cephalopoda > Octopoda > Octopodidae > Octopus > Octopus sinensis. The sequence goes on from NC_043021.1 coordinate 11,753,204, forward strand.
ACAGGGAAAAATTCAATTTAGTATTAAATCAAATGACACAGTATAAATATATAAAATATGAATTAGAGATAAAAACACTATTATGCAACTCAAACAGTGATAGACATAAACCAATACATAAATAACAAATAACATAAATATAATTAATATAAAATATAATATATATATATTTTTTTTCAAAAAGTATAAAAATAATGATAAATATAATATAATAAGTAAAAACATTACGTACGTTTCATGGCTATAATTAAATTCGAATTACAATTAAGTTTAAATTCAATCGAAATAAATTCGAACTAAAATTATAGTCAATCTTCAGGTTAATGATAATAGTTAAATAAATAAGTAAATAGAGTTAAACAATATTTTTTTAAGAAGTAAATAAAATAATAATTTTTCTTATAGAAAAACTCCATTATCTAAATTATAAACTTAAAACATTAGGATTATTTCCTACAACCCATTTATTATGTTAAATATTTATTTTTAAGGTAAAAAAAGTAGATAGAAATATGTATTTATCTATGAAGATATAATATGGCTTTAAAAAACAATAAACTCATATGTGTGTGTGTATATATATATATATATATATATATATATACATATATATACATACATATATATACATACATATATATACATATATATACACATATGTAGAATATAGACAGACAGACAGGGAAAAAGAGGTGGTAAGGAAAGAATACCTGCTGTGACAACAGAGAAAACTCTGGTTATTAATGGACGGTGCTTTGATAGGGTCAGTTAACCAACGAGACAACCAATCTAAGCTGAGCCATTCAAACATATTTAGAACATCTGGAATATAAAACAGAGAAGAATTATAATGAAGTAAAGGCTGTTTGCGGAGTGGGGGGGATTAAATGGCAAGTTTAGGGTCAAATATTATATAAAATAGATCATCTCCTCCAATGGTCCCTCCCCTCTCACAGGATCTTTGTCTTACAAGAAAACCTTACTGTGCTTAGGAACAGGTGAGGGTTGGCAACAGGAAGAGTATCCCAGATGTAGAAAAATCTGCTCCAATGAATTCCATCAGACCCATGCAGGCATATGAAAACTGAATGTTAAATAACGATAAAGACGACAATGAAGGCACAGGAGTGGTTTGATCCAGCTGGTTTCAGATGGTTTCACAGTACTGGGAGCTACTTGCATTGTTGGGCGGGTTCATGTGACGCAGGGTGGTTGATAGGAGTTAAAAGAAGCCCCCCCCCCCAAAAAAAACAAAGGGCTAAAACAGACTGAAACAGAAAGACCCAAACAAATGCTCTAATCACAAAACCCTAAAGGAAGACCCCCCCCCCCAAAGGACCTAAACAGAGGTCACAACTGAAAGACCCAAAGAACTAAAGAACCTAAATGATCAAAGGATTGAAATGAAGCCCCCCCCCCCCAGTGAATGACAGGTGTCGTATCAGACCGTTATATATAAGCATAGTTAATACTTACTCCCTTTAGGCACTAGTGAATAATATACATATTTAATTTCCTCTTGTCTCTCTCGTCCAATCTCAACACTTTGGTCCTTAAAAACAAAGAATATGGTTAAAGAATTAGTGACACATTTATAACGGTTATGTAAATGTCTGTGTGTGTGTGTATGAGAGAGACATATAAAGAGAAGAGAGATGTGTTTCCGGGAGTAGATGAGAGCGAGAGAGAGAGAGAGAGAATATGTGTGTGTGTGTGTGTGTGTATGTGTGAAAAAGAGAGAAAGAGCAGGAGAGAGAGAGAGAGGCAAGAGAATGTGTGTTTGACAGTAAGTGAGTGTGTGTATCTGTCTGTGAGAGTGTGTATGTGCGTGTCTGTGAGAATGTGTGTGTGTGTCTGTGAGAGAGAATGTGTGGTGTGTGTGTGTGTGTGAGAAAGAGCAGGAGAGAGAGAGAGAGAGGCAAGAGAATGTATGTTTGACAGTAAGTGAGTGTGTATCTGTCTGTAAGAGTGTGTATGTGCATGTCTGTGAGAGTGTGTGGGTGGGTGTCTGTGAGAGAGAATGTGTGTGTGTGTGTGTGTGTGAGAAAGAGAGGGAGAGAGAGGCAAGAGAATGTGTGTTTGACAGTGAGTGTGTGTAGCTGTCTGTGAGAGTGTGTATGTGCGTGTCTGTGAGAGTGTGTGTGTGTGTCTGTGAGAGAGAATGTATGTGTATGTGTGTGTGTGTAACAGAAAGTGTGTATGAGTGAGAGAGAGAGAGAGAGACTGTGTAATTGTGTGTATGAAAGTTATGGATGTGTGCAAGTGCATATATGTGTGTGGATGTGAATGTGTATGGACGGTTGCGGAGGGAGTCAGTGTGAACGCATAAGTGTGTGCAGTTGACTTATAACAAACAAGTGAAGAAAGGCCCCCCTAAGAATTACCCCATAAAAATAGGGTTGCTGGATCAGAGAAGACTTGGGGCTAAATGACAACAATAAACAACCACTTCAGTGATACAGTTCTATATTTAAGAGATGAGGAATTATGTACATTATTTACATTATTTACATTTGACGGTATTTGTCCTCATCTTGTTTCTTGTTAACACAACGTCTCGGCTGATATACCCTCCAGCCTTCTTCAGGTGTCTTGGGGAAATTTCAAACCTGGCTTTTCATTCCTAAGGTATTTTTCAATGTTGTTGTTATTATTATTATTATTATTAATCAGGTCGCTACCTGGAATCAAACTCGGAATCTTGGGGTTAGTAGCCTGCGCTCTAAACCACTATGCCACGGGCATATGGTGTAGTGGTTAAGAGTGCGGCTACTAACCCCAGGATTCCGAGTTCAATTCCAAGCAGTGACCTGAACAATAATAATAATAATAATAATAATAATATCGAAAAATACCTTAGGAATGAGAACCAAGGTTAGAAATTTCCCCCAAGACACCTTATGAAGGCTGGAGGGTATATCAGCCGAAACGTGTTAACAACAAACAAGATGAGGACAAATATCTGTTGAATGTAAATAATGTAAATAAAGCTTCAGTGATACTTCTAAAAAAGTAAAAACAAACAGTAACAACAACAACAATAATAATCCTTTCCACTATAGGCTCAAGGACCAAAATTTTGAGGGGAAGGGGCTAGTTGATTACATTGACCCCAGTACTCAACTGGTATTTATTTAATCAACCCCGAAAGGACGGAAGGCAAAGTTGACCTTGGCGGAATTCGAACTCAGAACATAGTGACAGACAAAATACCACTAAGCGTTCTGCCCAGTGTGCTAACGATTCTGCCAGCTCACTGCATTAATAACAACAACAACAACAACAACGATGATGATGGTGATAATAATAATAATAATAATGGCTGTGTGGTAAGTAGCTTGCTTACCAACCACATGGTTCCGGGTTCAGTCCCACTGCGTGGCACCTTGGGCAAGCGTCTTCTACTATAGCCTCGGGCTGACCAAAGCCTTGTGAGTGGATTTGGTAGACGGAAACTGAAAGAAGCCCGTCGTATATATGTATATATTTATATATATATGTGTGTGTGTGTGTTTGTCCCCCTAGCATTGCTTGACAACCGATGCTGGTGTGTTTATGTCCCCGTTACTTAGCAGTTCGGCAAAAGAGACCGATAGAATAAGTACTAGGTTTACAAAGAATAAGTCCCGGGGTCGAGTTGCTCGACTAAAGGCGATGCTCCAGCATGGCCGCAGTCAAATGACTGAAACAAGTAAAAGAAAGAAAAAGAAAATAATAATCTCTCACCCTCATATTTAGCAATTCCTGGATCCAATTCTCAAACCGTTTGTTGTCCATCAAAACATAGTCTCGTACATGTTTGGGCAGTAGTTCTTCACTGACTTTCTCAGACTCTGAGCTATTGGCTGATGGAAGAAGAAACAGAAAACAAAAAGAGTGAGTGTATTTGTGCTTAGAGTGGAGATATTTTGAAAGGAAATTAAATTAAAAAAAAGTTATATAAATAATGTTGCATGAAGCAGCCAGCCTCGCCTGGCCCCCGTGCCGGTGACACGTAAAACCACCATCCGATCGTGGCCGTTGCCAGCCTCGCCTGGCCCCCGTGCTGGTGGCACGTTAAAAGCACCATCCGACCGTGGCTGTTTGCCAGCCCTGTCTGGTACCTGTGCCACGTAAAAAGCACCCACTACACTCACGGAGTGGTTGGCGTTAGGAAGAGCATCCAGCCGTAGAAACATTGCCAGATCAGACTGGGCCTGGTGCAGCCTTCTGGCCTCACAGACCCCAATTGAACCGTCCAACCCATGCTAGCATGGAAAGCGGACGCTAAATGATGATGATGATGATGAAGCAGTGTTGATTCATGTAAAACCATATTTAACACATTTGAGTGCATCTGGACATGCTGCTGTTAAAAGAGTCTTGGGGAGGAATTCTTCTCCAAGACTGATGTGCCAGTAACATCATTCACAACCCATTATGTGATTTCATATAAACATATCTATGAAGCAGGGATGGATTAAGACCCATATATATGTAATTCAAAGGCACGTAAAAAGCACCATTTGAGTGTGATCATTACCAGCGTCACCTTACTGGCACTTGTGCTAGTGGTATGTGAAAAACAACATTCGAGCGAGGGCGTTGCCAGTGCCGCTGGACTGGCTCTTGTGCAGGTGGCACGTAAAAACACCATCTGAGTGTGGCCACTGCCAGTACCGCCTGACTGGCCCTCGTGCTGGTGGCACATAAAAGCACCCACTACACTCTCAGAGTGGTTGGTGTTAGGAAGGGCATCCAGCTGTAGAAACTCTGCCAGATCAGATTGGAGCCTGGTGCAGCCATCTGGTTCGCCAGTCCTCAGTCGAATCGATGTTAAGTAATGATGATGTATGCTACATATTTGGGTCTTCAGCACCTCCATACCTTACAGACTCAGGACACCAACAGCTAAAAGCCCCATAGCCTCAGATCAGTAGCAGTTCTGTTATCCCATAGATACAGATCACTGACAGCCTAACACCCTGATTCAGTTCTCACGTGACAACTTGCTGGGGCTGCCTGCTGGAGCCTAGCAGCAGGTATTTAAGGGAAAAAATTTGACAAGACAGTCAGTCGCCTGCTGACAGTCATTGACTCGTTGAGGCCAGAGAACAGAAGAAAGAAGACATGCACCCAACACCAGAGCTGAAGACACCTCAGGGAGGGCCTCGCCACATCAAAACAGTAGAGGAGTAGGGGCCAAAACTGGACGTGGTTCCTCCTGATGATGTCTTGAGCTAACTGGATCCTATAAAGGAGCTGTTGTGGTAGCAGACCACGAAACACGGTTGAAATTCCACTGACAGCCTAACACCTTAATTCAGTTCTCTGAGAGCTCCATTACGGCTACAGCAAAAGAGAAGTGAATCAAAATAAGGAAAGCAAGAATGATCTCTACCTGTCTTGTCTTCAGACAACCGTTTTATATACACCAACATATAAGCATTCCGAGACGAGTGGTAGCCCTTGGTTAATCGTGGAGCTTTAGATTTATTGGTGGAACTGCTACTTTCTGGAACAGAAAAAAGAAAATATATAAGTGTGTGTGTGTGTGTGAGATCATCATTGTCATCGTATTCAATGCACCATATAAGAGTCACTGTGTTTTTGATAGTGCACATATATGTGTGTGTGAGAGAAAGATACAGAGAGAGAGAGAGAGAGAAAGAGAAAGTCTGTGTGTGTGTGAAAGAACGATGTGTTTGAATGAGAAAAAAAGAATCTGAGAGAGAGAGAGAGAGAGAGACTGTGTGTGTGAAAGAATGATGTGTTTGAATGAGAAAAAAAGAATTTGAGAGAGAGAGTGTGTGTGTGTGAAAAAAGTATGTCTATATGAGTAAAGAGAGTGAGAGAGAGTTCGTCTGAAAGAAGAGAATGCATATGTGAGAGAGAGTGAGTGTGTGTGTGTGTGTGTGAAATAGGAAAATGTGATTGGAAAAAGAGAACGTGTGTGTGTGTGTTAAAAAGAGAGTGTGTGTGTTAAAAAAGAGAGAGAGAGAATGTGTGTGTGTGTGTACGTGTGTAAAGAGACAGTGTATGTGTAAAATTATAGAATGCATATCTGAAAGGAAATGTGTGTGTGTGTTTGTGTGTCTGTGTGTGTCTGTGTGTGTGTAGAAAAAGAGAAAGAGAGGAGATGAGTCTCTGAAGATGTGCAGGAATTGAGGAAGATGACCAACATTCGCTTACCTTGGATGTGAACCTCCTCCTCATTGCCAAGATGAAGGTTCCGGCCTTGCATACGCTCCGTCTCTTCATCATTGAATTTATACCAAGCCTGGCTTGTCCGGTCCTTGATGTGAGCAATATAGTGGCCACTATAGGCACTGATGCCACGGTGAATGAGTACGGCACTTAAATCATACACAACAGGCTTCGACCCATCTGCCCCTAAACATGACAGGACACAACAGAAGGGATTGGAATTAGAAAAGAATTCAAGAAAAAGAAATGAAAAAAAAAATAAAATAACAGATGCAGGCATGGTTGTGTGGTTAAGAAGTTCGCTTTGCAACCACGTGGTTTCAGGTTCAGTCCCACCGTGCAGCACCTCAGGCAATTTTAAACATCAAACGACAAGGAGGGGTCATCTGAGTGAAATAGGGAGGAAAACAGACAGCGAAGCCTGGTGCAGTCTTCTGCTGAGGAAAGAAGTACTGAAGGCCAATCTCTAAACACTGAACCTTATGAAGGTAATGACAGAGGTACTTGAGAAAACCTGCCCACCACAACAGAACAGAGATCCTAAAACCAAGGTGTCACATAAAAAGCATTGATGTGCAGTCTGGTGACATGTAAAAAAGCACCCAGTATAGTCTGTAAGGAAGGGCCCATTAGGAAGGGCATCTAGCTGTTGAAACCAAGCCAGGTGTAGCCCCCAGCCTTGCCAATTCCTGTCAAGCCGTCCAACCCATGCCAGCATGGAAAATGTTGATGATGACGATGATAGCTAAGTATAAGGTGGAAAACTGACAGAATTGTTAGGGCCTTAGACAAAAATGCTTAGCAGTATTTCTTCCAACTGTTTATATTCTGAGTTGAAATTTCGTCAAGGTCATTTTTTGCCTTCCTTCCATTCATCCATCTCCTTAGGGGTTGATATAATAAAGAACCAATCAAGTATGGGGAGCGGGGGTCAATGTAATCAATCAACTTGTCTTCTCCCCTTGAAAATTTGCTGGCCTTCAACCCTACAACAGATTGATATCCTGTTTAGTGGGGAATGTTGTGGCCTTGGTCACTTACACACTAAGGAGATCAGATTAACTGGCCTTATGAGTACTAAGGCTCTGGAGAAAAAAAAATAGTATGGTACAGTGTGGCATGGTATGGTGTACAATTGCTGTGATGTAGCATGATAAATAGTGTGTACCATACAGTGTGATATATATATATATATATAAAGTAAAACAACTTGCTGTGATGTAGTATACAGAGGAATAGCCTGCTTAATGGGGTGTAATGTAATATGACCAGCACTGATGTTCTGTGGTGTTTAGAATAGTACAGTACAGTACAGTCATCATCATCATCATCATCGTTTAACGTCCACTTTCCATACTGGCATGGGTTGGACAATTTGACTGAGGACTGGCGAACCAGATGGCTGCACCAGGCTCCAATCTGATCTGGCAGAGTTTCTACAGCTGGATGCCCTTCCTAACGCCAACCACTCCGAGAGTGTAGTGGGTGCTTTTATATGCCACCGGCACGAGGGCCAGTCAGGCGGTACTGGCAACAGCCAAGCTCAAATGGTGTTTTTTTACGTACTACTGCACAGGAGCCAGTCCAGCAGCACTGGCAATGACCTTGCTCGAATGTTTTTTCACGAGCCACCGGTACCAGTGCCAGTAAGGTGCTGCTGGTAACGATCATGCTCGAATGGTGTTTTTTACGTGCCACAGTAACAGAAGCCAGTTAGCTGCTCTGGCAACGATCATGTTCGGATGGTGCTCTTAGCGCTCCACTAGCACAGATGCCAGTCATCGAATTTGATTTCAATTTCACTTGCCTCAACAGGTCTTCGCAAGCAGAGTTAAGAGTCCAGTGAAGGAAAGGTATGCATACTGTATGACATGGCCTGTTGTTATACATAGGAGCGATCTTGTTGACTGTGTGCCCTCCTCCCCAATGGTTCGAAGGCTTGTACCACCAGACAGCTTGTCGGCTCTGGCTGCTGGAACTGAAATAACATGACGCTGTTGGAAGGTAGGTATAGAGAGAGCGCAGGCCAGTGGTCAGTTGAAGCTTAGATAGTGTCATATGGCAGTTAGCGGATGCTGGCTGCTGGAGCCTACCAGCGACTATTTAAAGGGAAATTTGACACGATGGTCAGTCACCTGCTGACATTTGTTGACGCTGCAACGAAGAAACCAAAGAACAAAGGAGGAAGAAAAAAACGCACTCAACACGAGAGCTGAAGACACTTCCGTGAGGCAGAGCTCTGCCATGTCAAAAACAGTAGAGGAGTAGGGGCTGAAACTAGACATGGCTCTTCCTGATGTTGTCTTTAGCCATTGGATCTTATAAAGAAGCTGTTGAGGTAGCGAACCATGAAACATGGTTGGAATTCCTCCTTTTGTTGTACGTGTTGTAGTGTCATTCGGTGTGATGTAATGCAGGTGTATGGCTTAGTGATTAAAGGTATTCAGTTTACGATTGTAAAGTCATGGGTTCAATTCCTGACTGCACGTTGTGTTCTTGAGCAAGACACTTTATTTCATATTGCTCCAGTCCAATCAACTGGCAAAAATGAGTGGTACCTGCAACTCAAAGGGACAGCCCTGTCACGCTCTGTGTCACACTGAGTCTCACTGAGAACCACGTTAATGGTATGTGTCTGTGGAATACTCAGCCACTCACACATTAATTTCACAAACAGGCTGTTCTGTCGATTGGATCAACTGGAACTCCCATTATTGTAATTGACGGAGTGACAATGAATTGTATAAAGTGCGGTGTAGTATGACACTACACTGTACTACAGTGAAGGTTTGGGACAGCAAAGTAAAAGAATGAACCAAGGAAGATATTAACCTTACCGGAATCTTTCAAATATTCCGTCATATCAAGCACCTCTGGGAACTGGATGTAGTTATTTAGCTTCTTCTTCTGACCATTTTGTCTGCAAAATACAAAAACACAAACAAATTCAGATTTTTTCTGCTTGGATGGATGAAGCAGCAGAATTTCCGTCGGATGAAAATAAAGTCTTTTATATTGTTTCAAAAGAAAAACAAGTTCCTGAAAATTACAGCATGGCACACAACAATTTGGTGCTCTACCCACTCAGCTACTATAGACCTCATATACTCTTTTACTTGTTTCATTCATTTGACTGCGGCCATGCTGGAGCATCGCCTTTAATCGAGCAACTCGACCCCGGGACTTATTCTTTTCTATAGCCTCAGGCCGACCAAAGCCTTGTGAGTGGATTTAGTAGACGGAAACTGAAAGAAGCCTGTCATGTGTATATATATATATATATATATATATATATATATATATATATATATATATATGTATGTGTGTGTATATGTTTGTGTGTCTGTGTTTGTCCCCCCAACATCGCTTGACAACCGATGCTGGTGTGTTTACATCCCCGTAACTTAGCGGTTCGGCAAAAGTGACCGATAGAATAAGTACTAGGCTTACAAAGAATAAGTCCCGGGGTCGATTTGCTCGACTACAGGCGGTGCTCCAGCATGGCCAAAGTCAAATGACAGAAACAAATAAAAGAGTAAAAGAGAGTAAGAGTATACCTGATGTAGGGGGTTTCAGATGAATTCAAGGAAATGGTAGCTATGTGGTGGGGGCACTGGTACTTGATACATAGTATTTTTGTGGAAAAAAAAAACCCCATGCAGGAGGCGCAGGAGTGGCTGTGTGGTAAGTAGCTTGCTTACCAACCACATGGTTCCGGGTTCAGTCCCACTGCGTGGCATCTTGGGCAAGTGTCTTCTGCTATAGCCCCGGGCTGACCAATGCCTTGTCAGTGGATTTGGTAGATGGAAACTGAAAGAAGCCTGTCGTATATATATATATATATATATATATATATATATATAAGAAATATTGAATTTCTAAATCTCTCGTAGAGACATGTACGGTGGTGGGTCGATAGAATGGTTGTATACTGTCAATCTAACAAGAACGTGACAGTAGGGGGTACACCACCGCTGTATAGCCCTAGGAAGCATCGAACGCCTCCTGATGGCTTTGACACATTTTTTCCCTATATAAGGACACAGGGAAAAATGTGTCAAAGCCATCAGGAGGCGTTCGAAGCTTCCTAGGGCTATACAGCGGTGGTGTACCCCCTACTGTCACGTTCTTGTTAGATTGACAGTATACAACCATTCTATATATATATGTGTGTGTGTGTGTGTGTGTTGCTTGACAACCGATGCTGGTGTGTTTACGTCCCCGTCACTAAGCGGTTCGGCAAAAGAGACCGATAGAATAAGTACTGGGCTTACAAAAGAATAAGTCCCGGGGGTCGATTTGCTCGACTAAAGGCGGTGCTCCAGCATGGCCGCAGTCAAATATGACTGAAACAAGTAAAAGAGTAAAGAGAGAGAGAGTATGCAGGAAAAACTAAAAGGGATTACATACTTGTCGAAAACAAACCGAAGCAACTGTAGATTCAGAACTGGGGGTAACTTCTGCAGTTGGATGGTACGAATGGCATTCTGTTTGGTTTTGCAATGCGAACACATGTATTTGTTATCACCCTCCAGTTTCTCTTCCTGCAACAACCAGAATTAATAAAAAAAAGAAAGCAACATTAACAGCAATAACAAGAAGGAGTCCACAAGGAAGTCTTTATGTGATCACACGAACTGCTAGAAACAGTAGCCAAATCTTCCTCAAACCATAATCTTATTGTCTTAACAAAAGCAACAGGAAATACATGCAGGAGTGGCTGTGTGGTAAGTAGCTTGCTAACCAACCACATGGTTCCGGGTTCAGTCCCACTGCGTGGCATCTTGGGCAAGTGTCTTCTGCTATAGCCCCGGGTCAACCAATGCCTTGTGAGTGGATTTGGTAGACGGAAACTGAAAGAAGCCTGTCGTATATATGTATATGTGTGTGTGTTTGTTCCCCTAGCATTGCTTGACAACCGATGCTGGTGTGTTTACGTCCCCGTCACTTAGCGGTTCGGCAAAAGAGACCGATAGAATAAGTACTGGGCTTACAAAGAATAAGTCCCGGGGTCGATTTGCTCGACTAAAGGCGGTGCTCCAGCATGGCCGCAGTCAAATGACTGAAACAAGTAAAGAGAGAGCAGTGTAAACATTGTGTGTGTGTGTGTCACTGATATGGTGCTTTTTACATGTCACTGGCACAGGTGCCAATCACATGTCACTGGCACAGGTGCCTCTCACAGGCACTCGCCACAACTACAATTTCACTTAGCTTGACGTGCCTTCTCAAGCACAGTAAATCACCAAAAGTCTCAATCATTTGTCATCCCCTCTGTGAGACTCAACATCTGAAGATCACATTCCACCACCTTGTCCCACGTCTTCCTGGGTCTACCTCTTCCACAGGTTCCCTCCACAGTTAGAGATTGGCACGTCAAGAGATATAAATTTATAAAGCAAGGGATATAACAGAGATAACCCCAGAGCATAACTGGTACTTTAATTAAACCTGGAAGAAGATGAAAGGCAAAAAAAAAAACGAGTATTGACAGGTGTTTCTTTTGATGATCCTCTATGAGTTACCGTAAATCCTCGAGTATAATCCGCATTTTTTCCCCAAAATTTAAAGGTCAAAATCCCTGGTACGTACTATATACAAGGTTAAAAATGAAAATTATTTTCTAAGCAATGTCCGAGTCTCTATTTGCTGTCCGGCAATGTTTATTCAGACGCATTTTCTGATGTCAGGCGTGAAAATACCTTAAGCTAAGCCTGAAAGCAATGAAGTCATAAAAGAATCATCCATAACTTGCAGTAAGCAACATTTATTAAACGTTATTACTGTTATTTCTTTATTTTCTGCAAACAAAATGCACAAAAAAGCTACATGTTTGCATTATGTTATATATACAATAATAATAAAGGACGTTACCATATACATTTTTACAAACCAAGGACGTTATATAGACCTCCTTGACTCAAGTTAGAGAAGGGATGCGTATTAAACACAAGGTTTAGGTTTTTCAGGGGTACAGCCCCCTAAAAATCCCCTGCATATTATACTCAAGAGCGGACTATACTCAAGGATTTACGGTATGTTTCTCCATGTGAGCCTTGTGAACAGGAGAAAAGAGGTGTGTATCTAACACAGTGACTAGGAAACAAAGTTCTAACATGTGGTGACTTCACAAGTCCAATATTGCAACTGCCCTACTCTTCATCAAAATGCAGACTTACGTGTAAAAACTCTGCCAAGCAATCGTGCAAGGTCTTGCTGCCACGGATGTTGAGGTCCAGCTCGTAGAACTTGGACGGCGTTTTAGACTTTCCGACACACTGGCTACAGCTGAAAGAGATGAGAAGCAGGGTGAGGTAGAGCAACAGATGCAGTGAGAGAGAGGAGGAGATGGAGGGAAGGAAGGAAAGATAGGGAAAGTGAAAGTGAGGGGAGGAGAGAGAGGGAAGGAAAGGTGAGGAGAGAGAGATTGGAGTAAGAGGGAAGGAGGGAGGATGGGAAAGGACAGAAAGACAAAGAAGATGATATTCCACCCACCATCATCACCACCACTACTTTACCATACACACAGAGCTACTACCTCCACCACAGTACTATATAACACTACTATATTCATAATGGCCATGACCACCACCACTGATGTGCTATAGAATTCTTTCTAATTTTGGCACAAGGCCAGTAATTTTGAAGGGGAGGAAGCAAGTGAATTACACTGACCCCATACTTGACTGCTACATTATTTTATGCCCTCCCCCCCACCACCACCACAGGTGAAAAGCAAAGTTAACCTCAATGGGATTTGAACAAAAAAAAAAATCTAAAGATGTCGGAACAAATACCAGTAAGCGTTTCTATGCTAATGATTCTGCCAGTTCACCATCACCACCATCATCAACATCATTTGATGTCCATTTTCCATGCTGGTACGAGTTAGTCAGTTCGACTGGGGATGGTAACCCAGAGAGCGGCACCAGGTTCCAGTCTGGTTTGGCTTGGTTTGGTTTTCTACAGCTGAATGCCCTTCCTAATCAGGGCTGTGGAGTCAGAGTCGAGGAGTTGGCATCAGAAACAATTAAGGGGTAGCTGGAGTCGGAGTCAGTAAAACTATACCGACTCTGATTCCAACTTACAATATTTTTATTCGTGACGTACATTTGCCATTTAAATATGGCTAACCCCTAAGGGTGGATGCTACTGTAGTTTGTAGCCCCAGGAGGACACCTCCTCCAGCTGGCTTTAGACACACTTTCTGTGCCCTATCAGTATTTCTGTAGTTTGTAGCCCCAGGAGGACACCTCCTCCAGCTGGCTTTAGACACACTTTCTGTGCCCTATCAGTATTTCTGTAGTTTGTAGCCCCAGGAGGACACCTCCTCCAGCTGGCTTTAGACACACTGATAGGGCACAGAAAGTGTGTCTAAAGCCAGCTGGAAGAGGTGTCCTCCTGGGGCTACAAACTACAGAAATACTGATAGGGCACAGAAAGTGTGTCTAAAGCCAGCTGGAGGAGGTGTCCTCCTGGGGCTACAAACTACAGTAGCATCCACACTTAGGGGTTAGCCATATTTAAATGGCAAATATACGTCACAATGTGTTGCAGCTACTGTTTATAACTCACTCTAAGATTTAATATTTTTATTCTTTAATATTAACCAGTTATAACATATAGACCTACTCAAAGTACAAGCGTATGCATATGTTTTATGAGATGTGTAAACCACAATCACTTGTCTGTTTTTACAGCCCTTCCTAACACCAACCACTCCACAGAGCGGCACCAGCAAAGGCAAAATCAGTTTTATTGCAGTAATTTAATTTTTAGAATGATGCTGTAGGGTTGGTGTGAAAGATGAGATCTGGCTAGTTAAACCCTTTAGCAGTGGTTTTCAACCAGGGTTCCGCCAGTACAGTCCAGGGGTTCCGCAAGAAGTTACAAAACTGCTAAAATCGGCAGTAATTTTTAAATCTCCTGTGCAGATGTGTGCATAAGACTATTAAATTATTGCACAGGGGTTCCTTGAGCTAGTGGAATGTTTCCTTGGGGTTCTGCTCCAGCAAAAAGGTTGAAAAGCACTGCTTTAGCATTTTGATTACCCTGTCAAATATAATGTTTATTTATTCACACTATTTTGAATTAATCCTTTATAATCATGTAACTTTGAGATTTAAATTATGTGATTGTTTGTTTTTAGAATGACATTGTCAGGTAGGTGTGAGATGCCAGATATGGCCAGTTAAACCCTTTAGCATTCAGATTACTCTGTCAAATGTAATGCTTATTTATTCACATTGTTTCAAGTTAATCAAGCATTATTTCGTAGCTTCAAGATTTTGATGATATGACTGTCTGGCACCTGTGCAGGTGGCACGTAAAAAACACCCACTACACTCACAGAGTGGTTGGCGTTAGGAAGGGCATCCAGCCGTAAAAACACTGCCAGATCTGACTGGGCTTGACGAAGCCTTCCAGCTTCACAGACCCCAGTTGAACCGTCCAACCCATGCTAGCATGGAAAGCAGACACTAAATGATGATGATGATGATGACTGTTTTACTTTTAAAATGGTATTGTGGGGTAAGTGCAAGAAGCTGGATCTGGTCAGTTTGAACACAAAACAAATGGAATATTTAGGCCAAATATGGCCTGGCATGAATGCTAAAGGGTCGAACATCAGACACATTGCTGTGAGAGATTTTTATCAAACTATCATATACACGCCATTGCAAGCTTTTGCTAAATAATCCCAAGCAATGCTACAAAGAGGTCTTTACTAAACCATCACATGCCTTATACTGACCGTCATCACTCCAAACCACAGTAATGCTACCCCCAACACCTATTTCTTTACTAACCACAAAGGGCTAAACACAGAGAGGACAAACAAGGACAGACAAACAGATTAAGCCGATTATATCGACCCCAGTGCGTAACTGGTACTTATTTAATCGACCTGGAAATGGATGAAAGGCAAAGTCGACCTCGGCGGAATTTGAACTCAGAACGTAGCGGCAGACGAAATACCTATTTCTTTACTAACCACAAAGGGCTAAACACAGAGAGGACAAACAAGGACAGACAAACGGATTAAGCCGATTATATCGACCCCAGTGCGTAACTGGTACTTATTTAATTGACCCCGAAAGGATGAAAGGCAAAGTCGACCTCAGCGGAATTTGAACTCAGAATGTAGCGGCAGACGAAATATGGCTACGCATTTCGCCCGGCATGCTAACGTTTCTGCCAGCTGGGTGGTGTTACATATTGCCTTGCTACCCACAACACCACCACACGGTAGGTAACTGACCAATAGAAAAGACTTACCAAGTGATGTAGGCATACTCTCCAGAGAACTGCTCTTCTATGACGTTCTTGATGTTGGGATTGTCACTCTGCATTAGTGTTTCCTCCAACAGAGACAGGAACAACTTGGAGAACTCTTGGGCATCCTGTACAGACACACAGACAGATAAGAAGAAATGGAATCAATGGGTAATGCACAACCTCAAAGTAGTTAATCATAGTCAAATAGAGACTGGTGGTGTTACATATTTATTTTTTTATTGCCTACAGGAGCTAAATATAGAGGGGACAAACAAGGACAGACAAAGGAATTAATCAATTACATTATCCCCAGTACCTAACTGGTACTTATTTAATCAACCCCGAAAAGATGAAAGGCAAAGTCTACCTCAGCGCAATTTGAACTCAGAACGTAGCAGACGAAATACCTATTTCTTTACTACCCACAAAAAAAAAACACAGAGGACAAACAAGGACAGACAAATGGATTAAGTCGATTATATCGACCCCAGTGCGTAACTGGTACTTATTTAATCAACCCCAAAAAGATGAAAGGCAAAGTCTACCTCAGCGCAATTTGAACTCAGAACGTAGCGGCAGACGAAATACCTATTTCTTTACTACCCACAAAGGGCTAAACACAGAGGACAAACAAGGACAGACAAATGGATTAAGTTGATTATATCGACCCCTGTACGTAACTGGTACTTATTTAATCGACCCCGAAAGGATGAAAGGCAAAGCCTACCTCAGCACAATTTGAACTCAGAATGTAGCGGCAGACAAAATACCGCGAAGCATTTCGCCCAGCGTGCTAACGTTTCTGCCAGCTCACCGCATTAGCAGACGAAATACCACTAAGCATTTCGCCCAGCATGCTAACGATTCTGCCAGCTGGGTGGTGTTACATATTGCTTTGCTGTTTTATATGCTGCCTTGCTATCTTAGGCACTGCTTTGTGGTCATACATACTGTTATCTTATATAGCACACAGACTCACACTTGCATTATTTAATCCTTGCACACTACACTACACTGCTGTTGGTATTACAAAATCATGCAGTAACGAAATCTCAAACTTATACAGCGTTGCTGAAGCATTACACAACACTGAGTCTTTTCGAGAAATTCATACGAGTCCTTTCAAAACTCAAAACACACTGGCAAAAATCTATGCTAACAAAAAATTAAAACCACGCATGTATAAATGCATACTGCATCAGCTAAGACAAACAGTGTTCCAGTTGAGCCGATCAATGGAACAGCCTGGCTCATGAAATTAATGTGCAAGCGGCTGAGTAGTCTAGAGATATGTGTACCCTTAATGTAGTTCTCAGGAAGATTCACTGACACAGAATGTGACAAGGCTGGCCCAGTGAATTACAGGTACTGCTCATTTTTGCCATCTGAGTGGACTGGAGCAATGTGAAATAAAGTGTCTTGCTCAAGAACACAATGCACAGCTGGAAATTGAACTCGTGACCTTATGATCATGAGCCAATTACCCCTGACCACTAAGCCATGTGCCTTCAGTCTAAACCAGTGCTCCACAACACTTTTTCACTTGCGGTACACTTATATTTTCAAAATTCAGCAGCACACCTGAGCTAAAAATATAACTAAACATATTGGGGGATAAAAAATTATTTTCACGTTACACTGTGGCACACCTGTGCGCAATGAAATACCAGT
The DNA here is from genome assembly GCF_006345805.1 of Octopus sinensis. Taxonomy (NCBI): domain Eukaryota; kingdom Metazoa; phylum Mollusca; class Cephalopoda; order Octopoda; family Octopodidae; genus Octopus; species Octopus sinensis. Next base: position 11,770,340 of record NC_043021.1, read on the forward strand.
TGCAGAGCACTGGCCTAAACACATACCCACCTCTGTGAAAGGGCTTTTCTAAAAACCATCCGAACATGGCCATTGCCAGCCTCGTCTGGCCCCCGTGCCAGTGGCACGTAAAAAGCACCATCCGATCGTGGCCATTGCCAGCCTCGCCTGGCCCTCGTTTCTGGTGGCACGTAAAAAGCACCATCCGATCGTGGCTGTTTGCCAGCCCCGTCTGGCACGTAAAAAGCACGCACTAGACTCACGGAGTGGTTGGCGTTAGGAAGGGCATCCAGCCGTAGAAACATTGCCAGATCAGACTGGGCCTGGTGCAGCCTTCTGGCTTCCCAGACCCCAGTTGAACCGTCCAACCCATGCTAGCATGGAAAGTGGATGCTAAATGATGATGATGATGCACACTCATAAACAGAGAGCTGTGAGATCTTTACTAAACATCAGACAGTTTGCTGTAAGAGATTTGTGTCAAACTACAACAAAGATGCTGCTGTGAGAGGGCTTTGTTAAAAGTGTTTCCCACATCCACACACAGTTGTGAGAAGTCTTTAACTAAACCATCACGTGCAGCACCGTGTGAGATTTTTGCTCAATATCACATACACACGGATATCACATATGCAGCACGGATTTTTGTCAGTGAACAGGTCGCGGTCTTAAAGCGACGAAAATATTTTGACAAATTAAACTTAAATGTTGAAGTGAATCGAACGGCTTTTGTGTGTTTCTTAAATGGCTTACAAACACCTTCCACGCTGCAATTGTTTTCGTTTCAGCACACAATCTCAGATCAAATCACTTGCTATGCAAGTACATCTCCGTAACACATACACACAGACTGGTTTTAAATTTTGGCACAAAGCCAGCAATTTCAGCCATCAACTCCAATGTTCAACTGGTACTTATTTCACTGACCCTGAAAGAACGAAAGGTAAAGTTGACCACTGCAAAATTTGAACCCAGTGTGTAAAGATGGAGAAAGTGCTGCTAAGCATTTTGCCTGGCACAGGAACAATTCAATCTGCTCACTGCCTCATTACAAACACACGTCTTACTGTAAGAATGTTGTTTGTTCCTTCTTGAGCCATACCTGGTTCAAACGGGCCAGTTTCCTAGTTTCATTGGCATATAGGTTCCTCACCTGGATGGGGTGCCAGTCCATCGCAGGTGAGCTGCTAGATGCAGGAGCAAAGAGTGAGAGAAAGTTGTGGCAAAAGAGTCAGCAGAAGTTCACCATTACCTTCTGCTGGAGCCGTATGGAGCTTAGGTGTTTCGCTCATAAACACACACACACACACACACACATCACCTGGTCCAAGATTCGAACCCACGATCTCTTGACCATGAGTCCGCTGCTTTAACCATTAGGCCATGTGCCTCCACTTGCTGTAAGAATAACTTTGTGAAAATATCACACACCTGAATATATGGTTTCATACAGGTTAGCTGATTAAGAACACAATTACCTGGCACATACCTGGCACTAGGCCATGTATGGAGCTAAGGTGTTTCGCTCATAAACACACACACACACACACATCACCTGGTCCAAGATTCGAACCCACGATCTCTTGACCATGAGTCTGCTGCTCTAACCATTAGGCCATGCACCTCCACTTGCTGTAAGAATAACTTTGTGAAAATATCACACACCTGAATATATGGTTTCATACAGGTTAGCCGATTAAGAACACAGTCACCTGGCACTTACCTGTTGCTGAGCTGTGTTAAGACCAAGATGTTTGATGAAGTTACTGGGATCTATGTACCTGAGGTTAGACGAGAAAAATTATATTTAGATATGGAATTGAAAATGTTATTGTGTACATGCATATTTGTATATATGAAACTCTATGTCTATATACCGTGTTTGAGTTGATGACTGTGTGTGTGTGTGTGTGTTGAAATAATAATAATAGCAGCAGTAATAGTAATTATAATAAAGAAAAAAGGGAGAAACAAGTGGTTTGGAGTTGACCTAGTGACTGACCTTTGTTTACTGAACTGTAACAGGGCAAATATCAATTGTAAATGACCACAAATTGTTGAAGGTGTCCAATCAGAATCTAGAAATATAAATTTATATATACATTTATACCGGGAGTAAACACATAAATGTGAAACAAGGTGGAAAAAAGAGTACTCAAATACCAGTGGTAGAGTAATATGCTTTATTTAAAGCAGCAGAAAATTCAACAAAACCTGTTACCCTGAGTTTCCCATTTCCGTTCGTCGGACAGTTTTTGCTAGAATGGAACCGATAAGTGAATTCTATTCAGACTATTACAAACGCTACACCTTTAAAAAATGGACTTGTTTGATTTATATATACATACATATATAAGGGTGATGTTAGGGTTGTTAAATTATAAATTTACATACAAAAACAACAACAAAAAAAGTTATTGTTGAAAGACCTCAATACATTTAGAAGAGACGAAATCCTTTCCGTCTGATTTTTTAGGAATCGGGTTTTATGTTTTTCCAGCTCCATCACAGTCAGCCCTCCCCCTCCTCACCCCACTCTTTGGTAATGTGGTAACTGTGTAACTCCCTCTACAGCAACAAACTGTTTCTGCTCTGGCCCTTTCTGTCATCTATTATCATTTGTGATACCCTTAAAACCCGGAACTTTACAGCACCCCCTTGAACACGCTTCAGACATGCTTATACAAGGACACAGATGCACATTGAAAAACACTCACATATATGCTTAAGTACACACAAGCATTAACACATACACTCTGGTACCATGTTAAAAGCACCCGGCACACTCTGTGGAATGGTTGGCGTTAGAAAGGGCATCCAGCCTTAGAAACCATACCAGAACAGACAACGGAGCCTGGTGTGGCCCCTGGACTTACCAGCTCCTGTCAAACCGGCCAATCCATGTCAGCATGGAAAAACCAATGTTAAATGATGATGATAATGATGATGAAGAAGAATACATAAACTCATGCACACACACACACCTACATGTAGGCTAAAGCACACACAGACACATGCATGTATGCTCAAACACACACACACACACTGTGATAAATATATGGCCATCTCACCTGTAGGACTGTTGGGGGGTTGTTCTTCACGACTCCTCCACTGGTAAACAGCTTTTCTCACTTGTTGGTTGTGGAACCATAGCTAACAAAACACAGAGCATAGCAATCAATTAAAAGTAGGTGAAGGAGTGGCTGTGTGGGAAGAAGTTTGCTTCCCAACCACATGGTTCCGGGTTCTACTATAGCCTCAGGCCAACCAAAGATTTGTGAGTGGATTAGGGAGATGCAAACTGAAAGAAGTCCATTGCATATGTATATGTATATATATGTGTGTGTGTATGTATGTAGATATATATATATGTGTATGTGTGTTTGTATACATATACGTATATGTGTATGTATGTATGTATATATATATATAAATTTAAAATAATAAGGGTGAAGAATTGAATCTTAATTTAAAACCAGTGGTCTAGCATATTTAAAAATCTGAAGTTTCGGAAAAAACTACATTACATACATATAAAAGGGTTTTATATGTAATATATATATATATATATATTTATATATACACATACAAAGTGAAATCATAGTGGCCGATGCTGGTGTCAGTGACGCATAGACTGTAAAGGGAGGTAACTAAATTGAGTTTGGCAAATTTGTTTGGCACTCAACAATAGTTGAAAAAGAAAAACAAAAATGATCGACTGTGTATGAAATATGCATGCTTGGTGTTAAGGGAGGCAACTCCTATCAGCGCCATATAGTCGATTGTGCAGGTGAGTGTTGGCAACAGGAAGGGCCTCCAGCCAGAGATTATCTGCCGCAAATTCCATCCGATCCAAGCAAGCATGGGAAAGTGGATATTAAATGACGATGATGGCTGCAGAAGACTTGACACACTCTCGGCCTTCACAAGCACATGCTGATATTGATTCGACCACGTAGCGACCCACTCACAGGAATCAACGTACACCTGTCACTCTCTCACTACATTCAAAGACACATGCTGATATCAATCAAATCCACGTAGTGACCCACCTGTAGGAATGTATTGACGTAACACGTTGCTCCAAGGTTTTTGAGGCCGACAAAAGAATCCTGAAAGGAAATTTCAAAAAAAAAAAAATAAATAAATTTACTGTGTTTGCACACACACACACACACACACACGCGTGCACACACAATAAACAAACTGATCATACAGTCAACAAAAGAGCTTCTGTGTTGAAGCTTCTAATAGCAGGAGTGGCTGTATGGTAAGTAGCTTGTTTACCAACCACATGGTTCCGGGTTCAGTCCCACTGCGTGGCACCTTGGGCAAGTGTCTTCTACTATAGCCTCAGGCCGACCAAAGCCTTGTGAGTGGATTTGGTAGACGGAAACTGAAAGAAGGCCGTCGTATATATGTGTGTGTGTGAGTGTATATATATATATATATATATATATATATATATATATATATATATATATATATATATATATATATATATATATGTATGTATGTATGTGTGCGTGTATGTATGTTTGTGTGTCTGTGTTTGTCCCATCCAACATCGCTTGACAACCGATGCTGGTGTGTTTATGTCCCCGTCACTTAGCGGTTCGGCAAAAGAGACCGATAGAATATGTACTGGGCTTACAAAGAACAAGTCCCAGGGTCGAGTTGCTCGATTAAAGGTGGTGCTCCAGTATGGCCGCAGTCAAACGACTGAAACAAGTAAAAGAGTATATGTTGACGTCAGTGTAACAATATAGCCTTCATTTAACTAAGGTATATTCGGTCTGATAAGTAGCTGGTTGAGTGCCCCTCGTTGAGTAATAGTTACTTTCAAGGTTCTGCTAGCTAGCAAACATATGTAGCCTGGATTTTTACCTGCTCCATTCCCTCAATTTAGATTGTTATTTGCAAACATAGCAAACCCAGTTGCTAAAATATGAACTATGAAATAACTTTTTCCAGCTTATTGAACTTCAGTATGGGAAAAAACTACAACCTCCTACACCAATAAACTATTATTGTTCCTGAAGGTTGTTTTTTTATCCCTTCTATGGACTGCTCCAAGCTTACGAACTTCCTGCACCTAGATCCTTGGATCTTACAATTACATATATATGTGTGTGTGTGTGTGTGTGTGTGTGTGTGCGTGTATATATATATATACTAAATCTGCCTAAATGTATAAATACCAGAACTTATTTTGACAGCAAGCTTCCTGATGATTTCATTTGAATGAAACAGTTCTAGTCCTGTAGAAGCTCCTTCTATAAGATAAATTAATTTACTCTGCTATGTATTGAGTACCTTATTTACTGTGGTTAACCCCGACTCAACCCGGGACCTACATATATATATATATATATATATTATACTCTTTACTCTATCTCTTTTACTTGTTTCAGTCATGTGACTGTGGCCATGCTGGAGCACCGCCTTTAGTCGATCAAATCGACCCTGGGACTTATTCTTTGTAAGCCTAGGACTTATTTTATCGGTCTCTTTTTTGCCGAACCACTAAGTTACGGGGACATAAACACACCAGCATCGGTTGTCAAGTGATGTTGGAGGGACAAACACAGACACACAAACACGCACATACATATATATATATATACATATATACGACGGGCTTCTTTCAGTTTCCGTCTACCAAATCCACTCACAAGGCTTTGGTCGGCCCTAGGCTACAGTAGAAAACACTTGCCCAAGGTGCCACGCAGTGGGACAGAACCCGGAACTATGTGGTTTGTAAGCAAGCTACTTACCACACAGCCACTCCTATATATATATATATATATATACACACACACACACACAAGTTCTTAATAAACAATGTTTACCAAGTAGGTAAAGGCGGCGAGCTGGCAGAAACGTTAGCACGCCGGGCGAAATGCGTAGCCGTTTTTTGTCTGTCGTTACGTTCTGAGTTCAAATTCTGCCGAAGTCGACTTTGCCTTCATCCTTTCGGGGTCGATAAATTAAGTACCAGTTATGCACTGGGGTTGATGTAATCGACTTAATCCCTCTGTCTGTCCTTGTTTGTCCCCTCTATGTTTAGCCCCTTGTGGGTAGTAAAGAAATAAATGTTTACCAAGTAGAAATTAAAAACAAAAGTATGATTCTTTCATGCATGTCCACAAACTGTCCTCTTGTCATGGAGACCTCCCTCCAGGACGGACCAAGCAAGAAGGAGGTCACTGTGCATGCATTACTGGAAGGCCATAGTAAACATATAGTTTTAAAAACACATATAGCAGATATATTTTGCTTAGGTAATGCAATATTAATAATCTTGTGTAGAACTCAATATATGTATGCTTCTAAAAGAAGCATTGGTCGGGTACAGAGGGGTAATAAGAAAAAAGGGGAGGCAAAGGAGATGACTTGAAAGAAATATTAACCAAATCTTCTTTAAGGTTTGCCTCTAGTCTTATGAGAATGGAGGACACATTGGAAAATATAATCCACATATTCACCACCCACTGCCACCTAGCAAAATAAGGAATGGTCACAGGTGGAATGTCTTTGTTTTTTATTGTAAGTGTGCTCCATCAGAGCTTGACGTAGGGCTGTGGAGGAGACCCCCTTCGGTCATGAATGACCATGGGATTGCACCTAGAAAGTTACCCTCCCAGGCACAAGTCCGGGCAAGGTTGTTTATGGAAGGCCAGCAGTTGCCCATGCATACTGGCCTCCCCTCTCCACACCACTGATGTTATCCAAGGGAAAGGCAAAAGGGCCGATACAGCTTGGCACCAGTGATGTTGTAACTCATTTCTACAGCTGAGTGAACTGGAGCAACGTGAAATAAAGTGTCTTGCTCAAGAACACAACACGCAGCCCGGCCCAGGAATCGAACTCACAATCTCACGATCGTAAGTGACCTAGGACTAAACAGCAGCTAAACATACATGTATACACATGCAATACTCACAAACAGATGAACTGTGTGCCTTTAAACAAACATACACACTTACATACATACATATATATATACATACATTTGCACACACATATACATTCATGTACTCAGAAGTAGAAAGTGCTACCCACCGGGTGACGTCGTTCATTGTTTGGGTCTTCGATATCATGCCATTTGCGCTCATCTATCTGTCCGAGCCACACCCTTTCTCCGATGCCGTTTAGACAGAAGGGGTTGCCACGACAGTTCCGCCTGACAAGAAAATGCAAAGAATAGTAAATACATACAAACACACACACATATATATATATATATATATATATATATGCATATATGGGTACAGGACGTCACCAACTGTGTAAACAACATGAAGTATGAAAACAAACAGGTTAAATATGCAAACAACGAGACAAAAAAATGGAAAACAGGACAAGTAACACAAAGAATGACCCTTCATCAGTTGTTGGCTGTCTTTCTACTCCTCATTTCGAGCTATGAGTCTTTGAAGACAGTTGCTCCCGTAAATTCCAAAATAAAATTTTAGATTTATGGAGGGTCAAAGTTGGGAACAAAAACAGGACAGGGGAGACGTACAAAGACCCGAACAAAAGCTGACATGGAGGGTCATTAGACCAGAACAAGAGGAAAATAGTGAATGCTGGGAGAAATATTTTCTCTGAAAAGAGAAAAGACATATATATATATATATTTATATGAGTGTGTGTGTGTGTATGAAAGGGTGCTGAAAAGTTCCTGGCTTTGGGTAAAAAAAAATACAAGAGGATCAGTTAATTATGATCTTATTGAACATATTCCCCTTTCAGATTCACATACTTATTGCCATGGGCTTTCATTTTCCCTAAGCCCTGTTAAAGACTTCGGAAGGTTGGGCCTCCAATTAGGTCTTCCATAATACCCTTAAAAGCCAGAATGAATGAGGTACAAAAGCCCTTGGTGTACGAGAATGAATAGGATATTTCTGTATCCAAAACCGAAAGCAGCGATTTGGAAGAAACTGAAAGCGGTTATAGCGCCAGCAAAGATGATTTTACATCGGAATGAAGTAAAAACTTTAAAAATGTTTTTGTTATCAATTTTTCTGAGGAGATGGGGTCTATCCATAGTCTTTCTTAGGAAGCGAAACCGTTAGACTTTTTTTTTTTTCAGTATGCTTGTTTGAAGCGATCACTGCAGAAACAAACTGTTATGTAGAATGTAAACAAACAGTATATGCCAGGAAAGCCCACGAAATAGGGAATCAAAGTTTGGAAAATTTGTGAAGCAAATACTGGGTACTGCTGTAGATTTAGTTTTTGTACAGGGAAACTAATCTTAGTCAGCATGGCCTAGGGTATGATGTGGTCTGGAAATTACCACTTCCATACCATATCCAGGGCCGTATATTATTTTTTGACCGATTTTTTAGTTCGGTCAAACTTGTGGTGGATTTAGGTGGATTCTGGTATTTCAGTTTATTTCACCTTTATGGTACACCTGTTCTGTTATGCATTAAATTCAACTGATGATCTAGTGATGTGAACAATTCTTCTATATCAAAATTTTGTTGCATAACCAATTGAATATTAGCTGATGATTCATTTTCTATTAATGATGTTTAAACATTTACCTTTTGCTCAGTTTACCTGGATTTACCTGTAATTAGAGTCACTTTGAGACAAAAGTTATGCAACAGAATTGATTAAAACCCCTTTCTTTAATTATGTTCCAAATATCACATTAATATGTTGATAAGTAAAAAAGTTACAGTTGTTTAATGAAACTAGTCTAAATTCAGATTATTTTAGAATTTAATTGAAACTCACGAGGGGTGTATATTGGTCAGAAATATAGTAATGAAAGGGTTAAATCAAATGTAAGCCGTTGACCTTAGTGGTAAGCTTTTAACCACTAAGTCATGCACCATCATCTATCCATATATACAAACGGATTCCCAGACCGGGCGTTGTGAGTGTTTATTGAGCGAAAAACACCTAAAGCTCCACGAGGCTCCGGCAGGGATGGTGGTGATCCCTGCTGTACTCTTTCACCACAACTTTCTCTCACTCTTACTTCCTGTTTCTGTTGTACCTGTATTTCAAAGGGCCGGCCTTGTCACTCTCTGTGTCACGCTGAATATCCCCGAGAACTACGTTAAGGGTACACGTGTCTGTGGAGTGCTCAGCCACTTACACGTTAATTTCACGAGCAGGCTGTTCCGTTGATTCGGATCAACCGGAACCCTCGTCATCGTAACCGACGGAGTGCTTCCATTCCATATATACAAACAGATGTTTGGGTCTACTTACTTGCAACTCCCCAACTTGCAAGGCTCCAGGTTGATATGGTAGGCATATTTCACATGTTCCAATGTCACTTGGTCAGGTTCAGTGGTCTCAATCCAACCCCAAGCTTCTTTATCGAGTTGCTGTTTAGAAGGCATCCCTACAAAACCTGCAAAACAGAAAAGGGCAGGAGTGAAAAACAGAAAGCAACATATGTAATTTTTAACATTAATACAAATCTACATATTTTACTGGGAGAAGAGGAACACTAGATGTACCAACATTTCTTACTTCCTACAAGGATAATAGTGGTCATTTTTGACCGGCATCGAAAATACAGTCTCTTAGCATTTATTGTCTTGAAAGACGTGGAGGCGCAATGGCCCAGTGGTTAGGGCAGCGGACTCGCGGTCGTAGGATCGTGGTTTCGATTCCCAGACCAAGCATTGGGAGTGTTTATTGAGCGAAAAACACCTAAAGCTCCACGAGGCTCCAGCAGGGGATGGTGGTGATCCCTGCTGTACTCTTTCACCACAACTTTCTCTCACTCTTACTTCCTGTTTCTGTTGTACCTGTATTTCAAAGGGCCGGCCTTGTCACTCTCTGTGTCACGCTGAATATCCCCGAGAACTACGTTAAGGGTACACGTGTCTGTGGAGTGCTCAGCCACTTACACGTTAATTTCACGAGCAGGCTGTTCCGTTGATCGGATCAACCGGAACCCTCGTCGTCGTAACCGACGGAGTGCTTCCATCCATTGTCTTGAAAGTACTTGGTGACCCTGTCGGTCAGTGCAGGTGCCACTTAAAAGCACCCAGTCCACATTGTAAAGTGGTTGGTGTTAGGAAGGGCATCCAGCTGTAAAAATCCTGCCAAAAGAGTCACAGAAGTTTGGTGCAGGTTTCTGCCTGGCTGGCTCTTGTAAAACCATCCTACTTATGCTAGCATGGGAGGCAGATATTGAAATACGGTGATGATGAGGAGAAGGATAAGCTAATGCAGTGAATAAAGAATTTGAAAATACAGTCTTTTTAGCATTTATTGTCTTGGTGACCCTGTCAGTCAGGTGCCACTTAAAAGCACCCAGTCCACACTGTAAAGTGGTTGGTGTTTGGAAGGGCATCCAGCTGTAAAAACCCTGCCAAAACTGACCTTGCCCGTGCTTACGCCACGTAAAAAGCACTGGTTGAGGACAAATACAGACACGTAAAAAGCACCATCTGAGCGTGGTTGATGCCAGTGCCACCTGACTGGCTCCTGCGCCAGTGGAATGTAAAAAGCACCATTCGAGTGTTATCAATGCCAGTATCGCTTGATTGGCCCCCGTGCTGGTGGCACATAAAAAGAACCCACTACACTGTTAGAGTGGTTGGTATTAGAAAGGGCATCTAGCTGTAGAAACTTTGCCAAATCAGATTGGAGCCTGGCGCAGCCATCTGGTTCGCCAGTCCTCAGTCAAACCGTCAAACCCATGCCAGCATGGAAAGCAGACACTAAACGATGATATATTTTCTTTTTTTTTATTCTTTTACTTGTTTCAGTCATTTTGACTGTGGCCATGCTGGAGCACCGCCTTTAGTTGAACAAATCAACCCCAGGATATATTCTTTGTAAGCCTAGTTATTCTATCAGTCTCTTTTGCCGAACTGCTAGATTACGGGGACATAAACACACCAACATTGGTTGTCAAGTAATGATGGGGGAACAAACACAAATACATATATATGTATGTATATATATATCTCTTTTACTTGTTTCAGTCATTTGACTGTGGCCATGCTGGAGCACCACCTTTAATCGAGCAAATCGACCCCAGGACTTATTCTTTTGTAAGCCCAGTACTTATTCTATCGGTCTCTTTTGCCGAACTGCTAAGTAACGGGGACATAAATACACCAGCATCGGTTGTCAAGCAATGCTAGGGGGACAAACACATACACACACGCATACATATATATATATACATATATACGACGGGCTTCTTTCAGTTTCCGTCTACCAAATCCACTCACAAGGCTTTGGTTGGCCCAAGGTGCCATGCAGTGGGACTGAACCGGAACCATGTGGTTGGTAAACAAGCTACTTACCACACAAGGGTTTGACCACCTCTTGTACCTACACCTTAGAACCATCATGGCTTCTGATGTGGCTTTTAAACCAGACAATGATTTGAAAAGATACCCACATAGATTGCATATCTGATTTGGACCACCAAGAGCTGCAGTTAAGTTCTGATCTTTGTGGATTTTAAAATGTCATTTGAGGCCTCTGTTAGATTTGCAAACCTTCTGGCATACATTGCATTGAAAGGTGTGCACAGACATATAGGCAGAATACATATAGAACGGGCTTCTTTCAGTTTTCGTCTACCAAATCCACTCACAAAGATTTGGTCAGTCCAAGGCTATAGTAGAAGACACTTGCCCAAGGTGTCACGCGATGGGACTGAACCCAGAACCATGTGGTTGAGATACATCTGCCAAATCCACTCACAAGGCTTTGGTTGGCCCAAGGTTATAGTAGAAGACACTTGCCCAAGGTGCCACGTGATGGGACTGAACCCAGAACCATGTGGTTGGGATACATCTACCAAATCCACTCACAAGGCTTTGGTCGGCAAAAGAGACCGATAGAATAAGTACTGGGCTTACAAAAGAATAAGTCCTGGGGTCGATTTGCTCGATTAAAGGTGGTGCTCCTGCATGGCCACAGTCAAATGACTGAAACAAGTAAAAGAGAGTAAAAGATATATATATATATATATGTATTTGTGTTTATATATATATATATGTATTTGTAGAAGACACTTGCCCAAGGTGCCACGCAGTGGGACTGAACCTGGAGCCTTGTGACTGGGAAACAAGCTTCTTACCAAACAGTCATGTCAGTGGTGGATTTCCATTACGGGGACAATGATGATTTAGTTGTTCAATCAACAGAATCATTGAATAAATGATTAAGTGACTGAGTATACCTCAGACATGTGAACCCTTAATATAATTCTCAAACAGATATAGGCTTCCCCAATTCCTTCTCCATGTAGTAATGATAGAGATTCCAAAAAGCCACTTACACCTGTCTTGGGAGATGGGTGTAACAGAATGAAAATCTTGCAGATTTTTCTGTAGTTCTTAATGTTATTAATAAATCTCGTTTTCCGTATACTTATATTTGCTGATCTAGCTTAAAAAGCATCCAGTCAGCACTGTAAAGTGGTTGGCATTTGGAAGGGCATCCAGCTGTAAAAACTATGCCAAAACTGACCTCAGCTGTGCTGGTGCCACCTAAAAAGCACACAGCCCACTCAGTGGGGTTGTTGGTGTTAGGAAGGGCATCCAGTTGCAAAAACCTTGACCGACAGACACAGAAGTAGGGTGCAGTCTTCTGTCTAGCCAATTCCTATCAAACCCTCAAACCCATGCCAGCATGGAAGAAGGGTGTTAAGTGACGACGATGACGGTGATGATAACCTTCTCAAATACTACTTGTTGTTTGTCACTTAGCGGTAGATTGGCAGAATCGATGGAGCGTTAGCAAAAAAAAAAATGCCTTCATGGCGGTGCCCCAGCATGGCCACAGCTCATTAGCTGAAACTGGAAAAATCAAAATCAAAATCATGTATTTTGCTCCGTATTTTTTACGTTCTGAGTTCAAATGTCGCTGAGATCAGTTTAGTCTTCCATCCCTTCGGGAACAGATAAAATAAAATGAAGAACCGTAGTCAATTTAATTCCATCCACTAACCCCAACCCCTTTACATACACACACCAAATTGCAGCCCTTAACAAGGCGGCGAACTGGCATTCTTTCTAGTTGTTTACTCCCTAAGTTCAACAATTGCCGAGGTCAACTTTGCCTTTCATCCTTTACGGCGGGGATGGGATCGATAAAATAAAGTAATTTGGTCAAGTATTTTGGCCGATGTAATCGACTTGCCCCCCCCCCCAACCACCACCACCACTACCTCCCCCTCAAAATTGCCACCCTTGCGCTTATAAGTAGAAAGAATTCATTTATTTTTTTCCACTCCGAAATTCCAGAACCTTTTCTTGCAAGTTGTAATGTGTGTACATATTATTACATACCGAAGCCTTATGTCACAGAAACGTATTTCACACAAACCTTATGTTACGAAGACGTAATACATACATAACCACTTCACACGCGCGCGCGTTTTATATATTATATATGTTTATATAAAACACAGAAACAGATAATAATAACAATAATGATGACGATAATGCTGATGATGATGACCACCCCTAAGTAAAACCCAAATAAGATCTGAATATGTTTGGCTTATTAAACGGGCAGATGACATAACGGGGTGGATGGAGGTAAACATTAATATATTTCTTTGCTACCCACAGGGGGGGCTAAGCATAGAGGGGGACAAACAAGGACAGACAAAGGGATTAATTAAGTCGATTACAATCGACCCCCAGTGCGAAACTGGTACTTTATTTATCGACCCCGAAAGGAAGAAAACATTAATATATTTCTTTGCTACCCACAGGGGGGGCTAAGCATAGAGGGGGACAAACAAGGACAGACAAAGGGATTAATTAAGTCGATTACATCGACCCCCAGTGCGAAACTGGTACTTTATTTATCGACCCCCTAAAGGATGAAAACATTAATAGCTGTCTTGATATTATGGTTTTGCAACGGTTAAACAGGAACAATAACAATACCGAAGGACAGACGTTGGTTGGGTGGCTGAGGGTGTAATTAGCTGATTAACATCGATGGATGTATCGAAGGATGAAAGGCAAAGTTGACCTCGAAGGGGTATTTAACTGGAAACGTAAAAAAAAAGGGCTACAGTCAGATCCTAACGCAATGCATTTTTTCGTTCGATGATCAACCGATTCCCTTTCCCCTCGTGATAATAAATTTCTAAGACAACCACGCACAAGGCCAGAAATTTATGCGGAAAAGGGGTTAATCGATCAAATCGATTCCTATTGACTTAATTGGGACTGATTTTTCTCTCTGTCCTAGGAAGGTGTAAGGGGAAACATCAACAGAACCTTGGCGGGATTTGAACTCAGAATGAAAAGAGGCTGAACTAAATACATTCACCACTAATAACGACAACAATAATTATTAAATAAATAAAGAAAGAAAGAAAGAAAACTTCTAACTTCTACATGGTCCCAAGACATGCTAGAAACAGCAACCAAACATCCCTCAAACATAACCTCACCACCAAACAGTTGTTGACATAGAGACAAGGTAGGTATATTTGGAAGTGCTTTGATTACTACAGGTTCAGTGTATCAGGGAGGGCAGACCTGGGGTTAAATAAAATGATTATAAACAATGACAAAGTATGGCTAATGCTTCAAATCAAAATACAATTAATCTATATGCGAGTATATATATATATATATATATATATATATATATATACATATGCACGAACACACGTATATTTACTTTTACGTTTGTGTTTATATAAATGCATACATTTGTGCATGTATATATATATATATATATATACACACACACATACAGTGAATGAATGTGTTTATAATATATACGGGTGTAAATATGTATTATACATACGTGTATACATGTACATATATATACAAACTATATACACACACACGTAAAAATATATATACAAACAATACATATATATACACACATACTATACATATATAGTGTGTAAATAAATATGTATATAATATATACGTGTGTGAGTGAATATGTATTGTGAAAATAAATACGTATTTGTATACATACATAAACACACACATACACACATACATATACATATACATATATATATGTATATATATATATATATATATATATATCAGACACACACACACACATACACTTTCCCGGTCTTTTTTTTTTTCCCCCTTTCCTTTTTTACCTTGGCTTCATTAAAAGACTCCTTTCTTAGAAATCCGTCAGCAAAAACTTTTCGTAGTCTGTGTCATATATATATAAACGTAACAAAAAGATCCTCTCTATACATCCACAGCCACAACAACACACACCGTTCGACGAATATGTGTGTCCGTGTGCGATTTGAAACTTGTGAAACAGAATATAAACATCCGTGAAAGAAAGTCGGTTGTGAGTGGGAGAGAGAGAGAGCTTCGTGCTTTTTTTTTTTTTTTTCCCCCTTTCAAATGTTTCCTTTCTCCCTCCACCTTGTTTACTTACAAACCGCTCCCTTACAGCTAAGTGCCTCACAGCGACTGCGCAACAAACTTCAACTTCCGGTTTCGTTTTTCGTCGAATGATATTTTTGCATAATCGGTAGAGCGCCAGGCGTTTCGTCGCTGTGTTGTCTTTTGAGTTATTTCCCCTTTACGTTGGCATGCCTCACAAGCATTTCAAACGTTTTCGAATTTGTATCCTCGTAGCTTTCAGGAAAATGGGTATATTTTGAAAAAAAACTAAAAATCTTCTATAAATGCCTTTCAGATAGATGGTGGATAATCTGGTTATTATGGAACTTGTGAAAAAAAAAATTTCCGATGGGGGTTTCGAGGAAGAGGTGTAGTTTGAGATACCAGACACATGGTTCCAGGTTCAGTCCCACTGCTTGGCACCTTGGGCAAGTATCTTCTACTATAGCCCCAGTCCGTCCAAAGCCTTGTGAATGGATTTGGTAGACGGAAACTGAGAGAAGCCCGTTCTATATATGTATATATATATATATGTGTGTGTGTGTGTGTGTGTGTTTGTTCCCCCCAACATCGCTTGACAACCGATGCTGGTGTGTTTACGTCCCTGTCACTTAGCGGTTCGGCAAAGGACCCCGACGGAATAAGTACTAGGCTTACAAAGAGTAAGTCCTGGGGTCGATTTGCTCGACTAAAGGCGGGGCTCCAGCATGGCCACAGTCAAATGACTGAAACAAGTAAAAGAGTAAATCCTGTCAGGCGATGGAAATTCCATATATGTTGGAATTTGTTGGAAAATTTGAGGAGGAGTTTGGAGGTGTATCAGACGAATTGAATAGTTTATTTTTTAGAAATAAAATCTTCTACTAAATATCAATCAGATGGTGGATGCAATTGATGGTATGATGCAATTTGCAATAATTTTTTTTTACCCGATTAGAGGCTGAGGGGGATTTTGGGATATATCAAACAAGTCGACTTCTTTTCCTCATAACTTTCAGAAAAATGGGTATTTGCTAATGCGGAACTGCTCGTGTATAGGCACTGCGGAAACGTAGCACCCCCTATTTCCACTTGATATTATCGATAACGTTCAATATAATGAGTCCATTTTTCCTTTAGTTCTTTCTTATACACGCCCTGATACCGTCGGTATCTACATATCAAATTTGAGCGTAATCGGATGGAGGATGCCCGAGATCGTAAAAGACACACAGACAGACAGACAGAACGGACTTTATATAATAGATTTATATATGTGTGTGTGTGGAAAACTGCTTGTTTCGCAACCACATGGTTCCGGGTTCAGTTCCACTGCGTGGCACCTTGGGCAAGTGTCTTCTACTATAGCTTCGGGCCGACCAAAGCCTTGTGAGTGGATTTGGTAGACTGAAACTGAAAGAAGCCCGTTGTGCGTGTGTTTGTGTGTCTGCATTTGTCGCCCCAACGTCGTTTGACAACCGATGTTGATGTGTTTACGTCCCCGTAATCTAGCGGTTCGGCAAAATTACTAAGAATAAGTCCTGGGGTCGGTTTGCTCGGCTAAAGGCGGTGCTCCAGCATGGCCGCAAGTCAAATGACTGAAAAAAGAATAAAAGTATATATATATATATATATGTGTGTGTGTGTGTGTGTGTGTGTGTGTGGATGTGCAATGGCCCAGTGGTTAGGGCAGCGGTCATAGGATTACGGTTTCGATTCCTAGACTAGGCATTGTGAGTGTTTATTGAGCGAAAAACTCCTAAAGCTCCACGAGACTCCGGCAGGGGGTGGTGGCAATCCCTGCTGTACTCTTTCGCCGCAACTTTCTCTCACTCTTTCTTCTGTTGGCCTGCTCGCTTAGCCAGCGGGGTGGCGTCATTTAAAGGTTAAAACAATGCGAAACGCATTGTGACCAGCGATGTGTAGCAACATCTGATAGCCTGGTCGGTCACGGTGATAGATATATATATATATGAAATTTGAATATAGTTCACGGACCCGCAGTACTACCTTCGCGGCTCACAGGTTGGGAACCACTGCCGTAAGTATCATAACTTTCCCAGGTCGTCTTGAGCTTTCATACGTCGTTTAAAATAAAGTAACAACAGTTTATCTGCTAGTGTCACTGCTAGAACAACTTGGGCCATACCCCAATAGTAGCAAGAGATGTGAGCTTTGCTTGGTCGGGTGAGCAAGAATTTTGAAAAATTCGCTCGACCAGGGAGCTTTTTTTTTTAAACTACAAAAAAGAGCTGTTTAGTCAATCAGAGGCGTTTTCAGTTGCAAGCTTGGAATCCCCCATTTACCGAAGAACACGTCATCAGCTTCGAAAAACTATCACGGCTGGTACCGATGTAAGGGGCATAACCCCGCCCGGCCTAATAAGCCTTATCTGCAGGATTCCTTCCGGATATATTTTTTGCTTACAAAAACTAAATGATCATGACGTTTTCCTCCCACATTTGTAGAGAAGTTATGTGCTGGGCGCTTAATAGGGCCACTCTCGGAATGGCCGTAACAAACTTTATATAGCTATGGTAAGACCTCACCTGGAATTTGCATCACCGGTCTGGAACCCCTATCTTGCCCAGGACATCAATCGTCTGGAAGCTGTTCAGCGACGTGCAACCAAAAGAATACCCTCCATCAGGCATTTGCCATATCCTGAACGCCTTACTTCCCTGGGCATGGACACATTGAAACTCCGACGTCTGGCAGCTGACTTGGCAGACACCCATAAAATTATCAACCATCGCACAAACAATAACTCTGAGCACCTTTTCGAACTCCACCCGTCTAACACCCGTGGACATATTTACAAAGTCAGAAAACAGCACAGCTCCCATGACTTCAGGAACATTTTTTTCACGCTGAGAGTTGCTGAAGCATGGAACAAACTGCCGGCATCGGTTGTTAGTTGTCGGAGCACTGCATCCTTCCAAACTTCCATGCTTCCTGAGATTCGCCAACACTACACTTGATTTTCTCCCCTCCATACACACCAAGCATGTTCACTTTCCAGACATTTCTACATTACTGCATGTACTTTATATGCACTTTCTGACAAGTTGTGGTGCACCTGAGCACTGTATACAATAATTTCATTATTATTAAACAACCTTCTAAATATTTTAGTGTGTGCTTCTTTTTGGGATGTATGAACTACTAACGATATATATATATATATATATATATATATATATATAAATTTATAAACAAGGATAATATCGATATTTAAATATTGATATTATCAAGTGGCCAACATGGGAATAAATACTATACAAGGTAATAATTTTAATGGCTTTTAGAGTCAGGGATTTGACTGCTATTTCGGCATGGTGGTGTCTCTCAGACACCCTATTTTAGTTGTAAAAATGATTACCTTTGTATGGTATTTATTCCCATGCTGGCCACTTGATAATATCGATATTTAAATATCGATATATATATATATATATATATATATATATATAGCTCCAAGAAAGTTAGCGGTTGTGAGTCCAACCCACTAAGGGATAATATCTATCCAATATACTGCTGGTAGAATACCCAATTATTAATACACAAGTGTTGGTTATTGCGCGGTAATTACATTACCTAGTGTACTAAATGGGTGAAGGTAAAGAAATATTTTACCTATTTCTTTACTACCCTCGAGGGGCTAAACACAGAGAGGACAAGCTGTGCGTAACTGAATGCGCGAGAATATTAAAGAACTCCTTCGACATGGGGAACACCTTAAATTCCGGGAGATTACGCATGAAATTCTGAGACCCACAGGCCGAAAACGGATAGTGATCTAAGGGAGACAATCCCTTGCGTTTAAATCTTGATTCGCGTATTCCACAAATATCCAGGGCTTTTCTTAATCCACATTGAAGAGAGGTTACAGGCCACCGGCGATTAGGGTCCGAAGAGACGCAGTACAGCTAAGTGCTTTATGAACATGGGACCCTGGGCAACCTCATAGACCGGCCATAACTATCTTTATCTAATTACTCTCCTCCTTTATAACTTAGTGTGCTTCTCTTTCGGATTTATGATTTACTGACGATATATATATATATATATATATATATATATATATAGGTAAACAGTAAAATTAATTACAGACATGGACAAGAACATGAAACACCACAGAGACGACACAAGAACCACAGGACGGGACATTCGAAGCCCTCAGTCATCAGTCAAGAACCAGATCATCTTAGCAATTTCGGCTGATTAATCTTGAGATTGCTCCGATATGGCCAGCCCGCCAAGGGAAATCTAAGCCAAGCGCATTAGATCCCCTGGAAGAAAGCTTCGAATGTATACAACGAAAGGACGGAAAACGATCGAAGTACACAAACAAAAATACAGAATACGTGACACCAATAAGAATACAAAAACGTAAAAACAATAACGGTAAAAATAAAAAATAAACAACAAAACAAAACCAGGACGTAGGACAAGGGTCTTTCGACAGGACGATTTGAGTATGGGGCTGGCTTGTGAAGTTGTGCCTAAAGGCCACGGGGAGACGAACAAATACGTGTTGCTTCTGCGGCTGCTGAAAACGAAAAGAGCGCTCAACAGCGGCTAGCTGTCACGTGAGAACAAAAGACAGGAGAAAGGGACAGATGAAAAGGGAGAGAAGGTGGACGAGGGAGGAGAAGAAAGAGACAGATCGAGGGGGCTGGAGGTGAGAGAGATAGAGAAACGTAGAAGGGGGGGGGGAAACGGATGGAGAGGGAAAGAAAGGAAGTGGAATAAGGGAGGAGAGAGAGAGAGGAAAAGAGACAGATTAAGAGTCGTATCAAAGCTAGAGAAAAAAATATACTTATCGTATAAGGACAATTGTGGATACGTAGCCGCCGATTATATAGGTAAACAGTAAAATTAATTACAGACATGGACAAGAACATGAAACACCACAGAGACGACACAAGAACCACAGGACGGGACATTCGAAGCCCTCAGTCATCAGTCAAGAACCAGATCATCTTAGCAATTTCGGCTGATTAATCTTGAGATTGCTCCGATATGGCCAGCCCGCCAAGGGAAATCTAAGCCAAGCGCATTAGATCCCCTGGAAGAAAGCTTCGAATGTATACAACGAAAGGACGGAAAACGATCGAAGTACACAACAAAAATACAGAATACGTGACACCAATAAGAATACAAAAACGTAAAAACAATAACGGTAAAAATAAAAAATAAACAACAAAACAAAACCAGGACGTAGGACAAGGGTCTTTCGACAGGACGATTTGAGTATGGGGCTGGCTTGTGAAGTTGTGAAAGGCCACGGGGAGACGAACAAATACGTGTTGCTTCTGCGGCTGCTGAAAACGAAAAGAGCGCTCAACAGCGGCTAGCTGTCACGTGAGAACAAAAGACAGGAGAAAGGGACAGAAAAGGAGAGAAGGTGGACGAGGGAGGAGAAGAAAGAGACAGATCGAGGGGGCTGGAGGTGAGAGAGATAGAGAAACGTAGAAGGGGGGGGGGAAACGGATGGAGAGGGAAAGAAAGGAAGTGGAATAAGGGAGGAGAGAGAGAGAGGAAAAGAGACAGATTAAGAGTCGTATCAAGCTAGAGAAAAAAATATACTTATCGTATAAGGACAATGGTGGATACGTAGCCGCCGATTATATAGGTAAACAGTAAAATTAATTACAGACATGGACAAGAACATGAACACCACAGAGACGACACAAGAACCACAGGACGGGACATTCGAAGCCCTCAGTCATCAGTCAAGAACCAGATCATCTTAGCAATTTCGGCTGATAATCTTGAGATTGCTCCGATATGGCCAGCCCGCCAAGGGAAATCTAAGCCAAGCGCATTAGATCCCCTGGAAGAAAGCTTCGAATGTATACAACGAAGGACGGAAAACGATCGAAGTACACAAACAAAAATACAGAATACGTGACACCAATACGAATACAAAAACGTAAAACATAACGGTAAAAATAAAAAATAAACAACAAAACAAAACCAGGACGTAGGACAAGGGTCTTTCGACAGGACGATTTGAGTATGGGGCTGGCTTGTGAAGTTGTGCCTAAAGGCCACGGGGAGACGAACAAATACGTGTTGCTTCTGCGGCTGCTGAAAACGAAAAGAGCGCTCAACATATATATATATATATATATATATATATATATATATGTATATATATATATATATATATACGTGTGTGTGTATGTCATACATACATACATACATATATATATATATATATAATGATAAATCTTTATAAACAGTAGCAGCAACACATCGTGACGTATATTTGCCATTTGAATATGGCTAACCCCTAAGGGTGGATGCTACTGTAGTTTGTAGCCCCAGGAGGACACATCCTCCAGCTGGCTATAGACACACTTTCTGTGCCCTATCAGTATTTGCGAAGGGAAGCCATCCTTCCCGTCTTCAATTATGATACACACGGACTCGAGTTTCAGGGTATTGACCCGTCATCGGCGTGTGACTATCATAGAAGTCGACAACTATGATAGTCACACGCCGATGACGGGTCAATACCCTGAAACTCGAGTCCGTGTGTATCATAATTGAAGACGGGAAGGATGGCTTCCCTTCGCAAATACTGATAGGCACAGAAAGTGTGTCTATAGCCAGCTGGAGGAGGTGTCCTCCTGGGCTACAAACTACAGTAGCATCCACCCTTAGGGGTTAGCCATATTCAAATGGCAAATATACGTCACTATATATATATATATATATATATATATTACGTGATCACATGACCGACGGCAAGTTGTAAGATGTGTAAGATGGAGCAATGCATGAAGTTTTAAGAAACTATCTATCTACCGTTACGTTACAAATACCTTGCCTCGACGGGCAGGTTATGATCGATCCAAAAGCATGTGAAGTAAAGTTTGTGTTTGTGTCCTCTTCATTGTTAAGTAGTAATTACAGAAAGAGATAGATATATCATTGAGAACAATAGATTTAGTTGGTGGTCTTGTTATCTCTGTTCTAGCTTTTGGTGAAGTAGAAGAGCTTAGAAAGGGTCAAGTAGTGACGACATTATTTCGGCCTAGCTGAAGGCATCTGGAAAATGTAAAACTGCTGTCAGAGAAAAACCATTGTCCCACCGTGGGAACAGTTCTGTTGCAGCGTTAATTTAAATTTGGCTATGGTAAATCGACGACAACCTGCATGTATGTGTGTGTGTGAGGGCGCGTGGTTAGGGCATTCGGCTCACGATCGCAAGGTCGTGAGTTCAATTCCCAGTCACACGTTGTGTCTTTGAGCAAGGCATTTTCATTTCACGTTGCTCCAGTCCATTTAACTGGCAAAAATGAGCTGTACCTGTATTTCGAAGGGCCAGCCTTGTCACACTCTGTGTCACCGCTGAATCTCCCTGAGAATTACGTTAAGAATATACATGTCTGTGGAGTGCTCAGCCACTTGCACGTTACTTTCACGAGCAAGCTGTTCCGTTGATCGTATCAGCTGGGATCCTCATTATCGTAACCAACAGAGTGCCAAAAAAATGTATAGGTACACAGTCCTATACATACATACAGGCGCAGGAGTGGCTGTGTGGTAAGTAGCTTGTTTACCAACCACATGGTTCCGGGTTCAGTCCCACTGCGTGGCACCTTGGGCAAGTGTCTTCTACTATAGCCTCGGGCCGACCAAAGCCTTGTGAGTGGAGTTGGTAGACAGAAACTGAAAGAAGCCTGTCGTATATATGTATATATATATATATATATATATATGCGTGTGTGTGTTTATGTATCTGTGTTTGTCCCCCTAGCATTGCTTGACAACCGATGCTGGTGTATTTATGTCCCCGTTACTTAGCGGTTCGGCAAAAGAGACCGATAGAATACGTACTGGGCTTACAAAGAATAAGTCCCGGTGTCGAGTTGCTCGATTAAAGGCGGTGCTCCAGCATGGCCGCAGTCAAATGACTGAAACAAGTAAAAGAGAGATACCTTTATTCTGATGATCTAAAATCCGAAAATTCCCCAAAACCGAATTTTTTTTCGCGAAAGATGTAACGTGTGATAAGTGATAACAGGGGTCGTTTGGTTCGCAGACAGTTGACCATCGTGACGTCTGTTTTTGATGTCTAGTTTACAATCTGGGACAACTGACTTTTGTTCTAAAATTTGAAAAATTCAGAACACAATAGTCCGAAAAGATTCCGGATAAAGGATTGTGCACCTGTATATATACACGAGGGTGTGCTGAAAAGTTCCTGGGTATAAGAGTGTCGCGAAAGGCCTTGTTGGAGGCCCAACCTCTCAAGTTCTTTTACAGGGCTTAGAAAAACTGAAGGACCGTTGCAATAAGTGTGTGAATCTGAGAGGGGAATATGTTGAATAAAATCATAATTAACTGATCCTCCTCTATTTTCTTTTACCCAAAGCCAGGGGCTTTTTAGCACACACACACACCCATGTATGTGTGTGTGTGATCACTGCTTGGCAACCGGTGTTGGTTTGCTTACATCCCCGTAATTAAGCGATTCGGCAAAATATACATATAGACTAAGGGCTCACACGTAGGTACTGAGGTGGATTGTTTCAACTAAAGTTCTTCCAGGTGCTTTCTCAGCATGGCCGCTGCGCAATGACTAAAACAAGTAAAAGATTAAAGATTAAAGATTAAAGATTTCAAAATCTACAACACTCTTGCAGACGTATTTCTGAGAAATATCAGTTAAAATTATGCATTTTAAAGAGAGCTTTAAGGAAACAAAGTCGGTGAAGGGTGACAATAATTTGACACGCGCTTAAAAGAATTAAAAAGAACTTCTTTTCCTTGAATCTCATAAATATTTAATTCTCTATTGCCCACGGGGGGGCTAACATAGAGGGGACAAACAATGACAGACAAAGGGATTAAGTCGATTACATCGACATCAGTGCGTAACTGGTACTTATTTAATCGACCCCGAAAGGATGAAAGGCAAAGTCGACCTCGGCGGAATTTGAACTCAGAACGTAACAACAGACGAAATACCTATTTCTTTACTACCCACAAGGGGCTAAACACAGAGAGGACAAACAAGGAAAGACAAAGGGATTAAGTCGATTATATCGACATCAGTGCGTAACTGGTACTTATTTAATCGACCCCGAAAGGATGAAAGGCAAAGTCGACCTCGGCGGAATTTGAACTCAGAACATAACAACAGACGAAATACCTATTTCTTTACTACCCACAAGGGGCTAAACACAGAGAGGACAAACAAGGAAAGACAAAGGGATTAAGTCGATTATATCGACCCCAGTGCGTAACTGGTACTTATTTAATCGACCCCGAAAGGATGAAAGGCAAAGTCGACCTCGGCGGAATTTGAACTCAGAACGTAACAACAGACGAAGTACCTATTTCTTTACTACCCACAAGGGGCTAAACACAGAGAGGACAAACAAGGGAAGACAAAGGGATTAAGTCGATTATATCGACCCCAGTGCGTAACTGGTACTTATTTAATCGACCCCGAAAGGATGAAAGGCAAAGTCGACCTCGGCGGAATTTGAACTCAGAACGTAACAACAGACGAAATACCTATTTCTTTACTACCCACAAGGGGCTAAACACAGAGAGGACAAACAAGGAAAGACAAAGGGATTAAGTCGATTATAATGACCCCAGTGCGTAACTGGTACTTATTTAATCGACCCCGAAAGGATGAAAGGCAAAGTCGACCTCAGCGGAATTTGAACTCAGAACGTAGCGGCAGGCGAAATACCGCTAAGCATTTCGCTCGGCGCGCTAACGATTCTGCCAGCTCTATCGTGATCTATACTCTCCAAGACATATCCCTGCATATTTTCATTTAAAAATATACAGTTTTCAGAAAGTTATTCAGAAACAAATTCGCTGGGGTACTAATCTGTAGCCATACCTTAATTTTTTTTCCGGCAATCTTTCGTCTCTAGTAGACCTTTCCGTCGATTTCCGTAAAAATATTTTTTTTTTTACATATGGGCTTGCGGGGAACTTTTGTAGTAATGAGAGCGAAAGAGACTAAGAGAAGGCGATTGTATGAGGAGGGAAATTCTTTTGAAGTTACCCTGCATGGGAAGCATTAATGTACATGTGTGTGTGTGTGTGTGTGTGTGCGTGTGTGTGTATGTGTTTGATGGGGTGTGGGAGACAGACAGTATGTTGTGTAAGTGAAGTGCTTCTGTTAGTGTGTGTGAAGAGACAGAGTAATGTGTGAAAGAAAGAGATAACTGAAATTTTTTACTCGGTGTATGTGTATATGTATGTATATTACTTCAAAAGTTCCCGCAAGCCCATATGTAAAAAAAAAAAAAACTTTACGGAAATCGACGGAAAGGTCTACTAGAGACGAAAGATCGCCTTTTTTTCTTTCGTAATTTATCTAACATTTCACTATGAAGTCGTGATCCCTTTCTAAATCTGAAGCAGTTGCGCAATGCGGGTGTTGCGCAACATATATTTTTATCCGGTTAATACTACTGACACTGCCACCGATTACATTGTTGAACGTTGTTACTGCATCAATTTCAATGTAGAACGTTATTATATCTGTCACTGCACCGATTACAATGTAGAACGTTGACCCCTTTCTTTTTCAGAAGCCAACAGAATATGGCTGACGTTATTTCAGATGTGCGTTGATCGGAATTCTGGTTTAAGCACTCCATACAACCCTTCATAACTTTTTTGGGTTTTATGAAATTTTCAGAAACTTTTTACGAATTTGTGTTTTACACACGGGATTTCACAAAAAAATTTGGTGTGTGTGCGTGATTTAAGGACGATTTGGCTGTCGTTTTTAGCACATCTCACGACCACTTGATACCTATTTCTTTACAACCCACAAGGGGCTAAACACAGAGAGGACAAAGAAGGACAGACAAACGGATTAAGTCGATTATATCGACCCCAGTGTGTAACTGGTATTTATTTAATCGACCCCAAAAGGATGAAAGGCAAAGTCGACCTCGGCGAAATTTGAACTCAGAACGTAACGGCAGACGAAGTACCTATTTCTTTACTACCCACAAGTGGCTAAACACAGAGGGAACAAACAAGGACAGATATAGGTATTAAGCCGATTACATCGACCCCAGTGCGTAACTGGTACTTAATTGATCGACCCCGAAAGGATGAAAGGCAAAGTCGACCCCGGCGGAATTTGAACTCAGAACGTAACGGCAGACGAAGTACCTATTTCTTTACTACCCACAAGGGGCTAAACATAGAGGGGACAAACAAGGACAGATATAGGTATTAAGCCGATTACATCGACCCCAGTGTGTAACTGGTACTTAATTGATCGACCCCGAAAGGATGAAAGGCAAAGTCGACCCCGGCGGAATTTGAACTCAGAACATAACGGCAGACGAAATACCGCTAAGCATTTCGTCCAGTGCGCTAATGATTCTGCCAGCTTGCCACCTTAGATTCTGCCAGCTTGCCACCTTGATAACCCTCCTGGTTTCTTCGTCACCTTGACATATGTATTGGACGTTTTTCAATAAACACATTTAATGGAATGTTGATTCACCCAACGGTGGTTCATTGGTGGCATTTAAGCAAAAAATTCGGACAGTCCGTATTTTAAATTCTGATTTTAAAAAATAAATCGAAAAAGAGTGGAACTTTTAGAATTTATTGCGGGGGGAGCGGAGTTTTAAGAAATAAAACTTTTTTTCCAACTCGTATGAATTCCTGTGTGTCGAACACAAATTCGCAGAAAGTTTCTGAAAATTCAAAAGAAAAAGAAAGTAATGAGGTTTAAGTACCTCATAACACCCCCACACACTTTCTGTTTGCCTGCCTCACGTTTGCACAAACACACACTATATATATATATCTCTTTCTTTCTTTCTCTCTCTGTCCATTTGTCTCTAACCGTAAAAGTACGTCGCACCATATTTTTCCCACGTTAACAAAGAACAAATCATTTAAATGCTGCTATTTCGCTGAACTCAATTCGCAAGACGTTCCTGAGACAGTGAGACGTTCTGACTAAAATCATCAAAACCCAATCACTGACTCAGGTAAATGTTATTCTCATAATTATTTTAATTAATTAGAACTCATGTAAACATAAGTACACTGTTATATTTAACTTTGTGGTATTTTTCAATTAGTATTTTTTGCATACTATCAACTGTAAAAAAACACTTTCTAGTGTTTGCACTTACAAAAAATAATATGAATTATTCTGTTGTGTCTGGGGAGAGTTGTTCTCTTTTTAGTGCCTTATAATTCAACACACTCACCGGTAAAATTTCCCCTTGTTTCTTTTTTATTTTTCTAAAATTTTCGTTGCGTCTTGCAACCTTTTCAATAGTTTTAACTCTCCCCCCCCCCTCAGACACAACAGAATATGCTTTAACACACAAACTCACATACATAATCTTGCAAACCAGATCTAAAAACGAAATATAAATTATAAAAACTCACAAAACCCGTTTGATTCACTTTGAAATTTAAATTTAATTTGCCAAAATATTTTCGTTGCTTTGAGACTGCGACCTGTTCACAAAATTCCATGCTAATAGGTCGCGCTCTTAAGGTGACGAAAGTATTTTGACAAATTAAATTTAAATGTTGAAGTGAACCTAATGGTTTTTTGGGTGTTTTTGAATGACTTATAAACACCTTCTATGCTGCAATTGTTTTTGCTTCAGCACACAATCTCAGATCAGGTCACTTGCTATGCAAGTATATCTCCGTAATATAAATTACAGTTTTGTGAAAACTATGTTAAAACTATTTTACAGAAATTTAAAGAATGCAAATGTTCAGCTAATGATACAAAATCTTCGGTAGTTTACAGTGAATTTCCAATTTTCAAATTAAATTCAATATTTGTAAATCATTCTTACAGTTGTATAATTTATTGGTTATTTTTCACTGAACTTCAGTTTTTTTAAAGTTTTGACAGTGAGAAATGGCTCTGCCCATGCCTCTTTATATTTCCAGAGTCTCTGAGACTGGTGGGTAGGAGGAAATTTTTTCAAATGGGAAGGGACTAGCTTCAATACTTACAAAACAGAAATTCACCAGGACATACCTCCCTCCCTGAGGGGTTCTTGTTCACGTTATACAGAGAGTGTTGCACTAAATTGTGACAATTTCCATATATATAAAATTTTTGTTGCGTCTTGCAACCTTTTCAACAGTTATAACTCTCCCCCCCAGACACAACAGAATATGCTTTAACACAGAAACTCACATACAGAATCTTGCAAACCAAATCTAAATACGAAATATAAATTATAAAAACTCACAAAACCCGTTTGATTCACTTTGAAATTTAAATTTAATTTGCCAAAATATTTTCGTTGCTTCAAGACTGCGACCTGTTCACAAAATTCCGTGCTGGTCATGGTTTTGTAGTCTTCATGGCAACTACCCAGCAGTGGTTCCCGATATGAGGCATTTCACCCCACTGAAACATCTTAGATAAGAAAGATTATGGTGAAGTCATTGCTAAGCTGCCATTGGAATACTAGCTAAGAATTAACTTAAAGTACACTAGAAGCACTCCTTAAATATTTAAACATATTTTTCTCTCACCACATTTTTATCCAATATTTATTCATTTTTATCCAGCACCTGCTGTGCTTGAGGAGACCTATTGAGTCAAGTACATCAACATCAAAATAAATATCAAATGGGAATTGTAGCTGTGATACCTGTGCCAGTGGCACATAAAAAGCACCATCCGAACATGGCCGATGCCAGCGCCGCCTTGACTGGCTTCTGTGCCGGTGGCACGTAAAAAGCACCATCCGAACGTGGCTGATGCCAGCGCAGCCGCCTTGACTGGCCTCTGTGCCGGTGGCACGTAAAAAGCACCAACCGATCATGGCCGATGCCAGCCTCCCCTGGCACGTAAAAAGCAACCAATACACTCACGGAGTGGTTGGCATTAGGAAGGGCATCCAGCTGTAGAAACACTACCAGATCAGACTGGACCCTGGTGCAGCCTCCTGGCTTCCCAGACCCCAGTCGAACCGTCCAACCCATGCTAGCACAGAAAACGGACGTTAAACGATGATGATGATGATAACATTTTAATATAGAATGCATTAAAAATGTCTTCTCACAATCCTGAATGTTATTTATCAGATTTATGTCTTTGAGAATTAATTCATACACTCTGGTCTGTTACAAACGAATGGGGGAGTCTATAAACTGCAGCACAACCGAAACATCTTAGATAAAAAAGATTATGAGAAAGCATGCCCGAGTGGGGGTGGGGGTTCGGTCTTATCAACTGGCTTTCTCCCCCAAAATTCCAAGCCTTGTGCCTATAAGTAGAAAAGGCTATTTCTACTTTATGACTTGTTTGACATTGTGAAAAACAAACATTGCACACATCTACATTTTCTGTCACTGTCTCTCTCCCTCCTTCTCTCTCTCTTTCTCTCTCTCTCTCCTCCGAACGTCCATAAGCACGTCTTATGAAGATTTGACCTACATATTTCATAGTATACCAGAAAATATCTCGCCCAATTAGTTAGTCAACTTATCCCTGTCTATGAACAACATGCACGCACACTTTTCAAATATTACTCATTGCTTTCTTATCAGTTTTCTCACTTTTAACCCTTTAGTGTTCGTATTATTCTGCCAAAATTAATGCTTTTTTATCCACATTGTTTTGAACTAATCGTGCATTATCTTGTGGCTTTGAGATTTTGATGATGCAACTTAATCTTTAAAACGATATTGTAGGGTTGGTGTGAGAGACCAGATCTGGCCAGTTTGAACATAAAACAGGCAGAATACTTTTGGCCAGATATGGCCGGTTTAAATGCTAAAGGGTTAAACAGCTGTCACTATAGGATGGGGTGCTGAAAAGTTCCTGGCTTTGAGTAAACTAAAATAGAGGAGGATCAGTTAATTATGACTTTATGCAATATATTCTCCTCTCAGATTCACATAATTATTGCAGCGATCCTTCAGTTTTTCTAAGCCCTGTAAAAGAACTTGGAAGTTTGGGTCTCCAACCATTTGCCTTTTGTGATGCCCTTAAAGTCAGCAACTTTTCAGCACCCATTTGTGTGAGTCATTCGGAGTTTCCTTTCCTCAGTTGAGTTCCGGATTATCTTTGCAATTTCGGCTGGTTATACTTCGAGTATAACCAGCCGAAATTGCAAAGATAATCCGGAACTCAACTGAGGAAAGAAAACTCCGAATGACCCGTCCTTGTTTTCTTTGTATTGTCTGTCTGGATGTTTTGTTGTCCCTTTTTTGTATCACCTGACTGTCTGGATGTTTTGCGTTCTTGTCCCATTTTTGTATTTTATGTGTGTGTGTTTGTATGTGTGTGTATTTGTCTCTGTTTGTCATACCATCACTACTTGAAGAACTGACCATTGGTGGTGAAGAATGTAGCAGGGATTTCTTTAGGAAGTCTTTGTAACTCTTCTTTGGTGCTCCTCGATCACAGTAACCAAGTGGATGTATTAATATTTATGCTGTATAGTATTATAGATCCATTCGTTGTTTAAATTTATGTGCAATAATTCAGTTATACTTCTACAATACCAAACATTCATGTGTGCGTGCACGCTCACACACATACACTCACACACACACACATATGTACACACTATTTGTAGTTATTTATAAACAGGAGAGGTAAACAATGTGAATACAAATCGGACAGGGTTGAAGGGTGGATGGCAGCGGCTGAGGATGGCAAATGATGCCTGGGCTGAAGAGCTTGAGGAATGCAAGAAGAAACCAGTAACAGCATAGGAATAGTGATGCTCCTCCTTCACGAGCCACGCCTGGCTCATAAGGGCCGGTTTCCTGGTTTCCTTGGCATATAGGTTCCCCGCCTGGACAGGACGCCGATCCGTCGCAGGTGAGCTTCAAGATGCAGGAGGAAAGAGTGAGAGAAAGTTGTGGCGAAAGAGTCAGCAGAGGTCTGCCATTACCTTCTGCCGGAGCCATGTGGAGCGTAGGTGTTTCGCTCATAAATACACACATCACCCGGTCTGAGATTCAAACCCGCGATCCCTCGACTGCGAGTCCGCTGCTCTAACCACTAGGCCATGAGCCTCTACAATAGTGATGCATTTGAATGGAGAGGGCAAGGGAGAGATTATGTGTTTGGGCAGGCCACAGGAAAAGGAGAGAGAGAGAGAGAGATAGTGTACAAGAAGAGAATTCAGTGATCTATTCGGGGGATGGAAGAGATCAGAGTCAAGTGTGAGTGCAAAGAACAATCTTAATGGATCAGAAATATTTTTGATTAAATGCGTATTTCAATTTTAATTGTTTGAAACAATGAAGTTTTGAGAAGCTAATATTTTAACGGAAATAATGGATGTTGTTTTGGATTTCATTTCAGGTTGTGTATGAAATTAGTAATTGTCCTACTCATGCCAGCATGGAAAGCAGTTGTTAAATGTTGATGACGATGATGAAGCAGTGATAAATTTCATTTGAAAGATGAGAAGGAAACAAAAAACCTAAAGCAAGAAAAAAAAAAAAAATATATATATATATATATTATATATATATATATAGTTCATATAAAAAAAAGTTACTAAACATTTCAAAAATGCCGAAGTTTAACGAAGAAAACAAAATGTTGGCTATCGACATTCCTTCTAAAGAACATAACATGTTAATTAGTGCTAAAGCATTTAACGAGGTGTCAATTCTTGGTAAAGTGAGTAATGAAGGCAGCGCTAAGAAAGCTGATGAAGAACAGAAACTAAAGAAACAATCTCTTTATCATATCATCACATGTACTCGAACATTAGTTAAAGGCCAGTACATTGATAAGTTTATAGACTTTGTAAAGGAGAAGTGTAATGACATACAAAGTATGGGGTTAGACAGATATTTTTTCTTAAAAAATATCAAACGTGAAATGAAACACTTTCTGGAATATACTAAAGAAAACAATGAGTTAATTCTCCAGAACCTTGACTGGTTTCATGGGCGACTGTTTGACATATACACGGCCAGCAATCCCTACACCCACAAGAGCATCACAATGCCGAAGCCATTGATTAAATTTCGCCCTCTTTCATCAGTTGAGTGCAAGAAATTAAAGTTTGAAGTTTCTGGGGAAGACACTCTCAACTTTATATCAAATGTTGTCCCAACCAATGGTGGAATAGTAACATATTCATCACATATGATGACAATATGTTATGCCACAACCGATGGTAGTTCCAATGTTGTACGTTGTTCTTCTTCTATCACAGACATGGACAGAATTGGTGAAGACTCTGTGTTGGCCACAATTCCATTTAAGAAGAAAATTCTTGTTATTAGCCCTACAAGTTGTCATATGAAAACACTGGATTATGGTTTCCATAAGATTTCTTATTTCAAAGAATCTACCTTTCTAGGTACTGAACTATTCGATAAGATAATATATATCGTAGATTGGGATGAAAATCAAGTCAAAGAAAAATTTAGCCTGAAACACATACCTACAAATATAGTTGTGGGTCCACAGTATCACATCTTAGTGACATCAGCAAATATAAACATAATTAGTTGTTACGATCTAGATGGCAGACAACTGTTTCATGTGAGTACCCAATCTACTGACATTCAAATAGACCTCACTGTGTATCAAAACTATTTTTATGCCATACAAGGAAATATCATCTACAAGATTTCATCTACTGGTGCCATGTCACAGAGAGAACTTAAGATAAAAGCTCGATATATTTCTGTGTGTACAAATAATGTTCTTTTGGTTGATTATGCTGGTGTTGTACATACCATAAGGACAGATAGAAATTTTTGGCCTCAGTTTTCTAACCACCAACAAGAATGCATTCCCTGTTTGAAAAACCAAATTTACATTGATGACCCTTACAACATTAGAAAGATTCTGCCCATGTCAGCCTCTTCAGTATTAATTATATATGAGGATCTAAAAGTTATGTTAATCATTGACGAAGGGCAACAGTTTCGTAAAATATTTTTAACATTTGAGAGTGAACCGTCTGTCTTTTGTAGAGTAGACTCAAATAGATTTCTTGTCCTGTTTCGTGAAGACCGTAAACTTCAATATATTACATGCCCCCAACTAACTGAAGGGCATTTAATAGGCATCAGTAGTGATTATAGTCAAATATGCCATATAGTATCAAATAGGTGTTTAGCTCTGACCACTAGTGAAAACAAAGTGGAGGTACATATCTTATTGATTAAGGAGGAAAATGTTGAGACTATAAACAGAATTTCATTGGAACATGGTGATGTCGTCATTGCTGCGACTCCAATTAATTTTGTAGTTGCAGACAAGAGGGAACATAGACTATTATTTTTTTCAAGTTCTGGTGAAAAACTTTTTAAAAGACTCATTGATTTCAATGGCTATCCTGATTATATTTTTGCAGACAAGTTATACTTTTATGTTATCTTCAGAAGAGAGTCTATGATGGCATGTTACAATATAACTGGAGAAATGAAATGGCTGCTGAAACTTCCTTCAAATTTTTGCTTTGACAGCGCTGTTTTCCAAGGAACTGTTTACGTACTGGATTTGCAACTGAGTAGGGTTCTTCTTCACAAATATCATAATGTATCCAGCTGTTATTCAAACTTTGAAAACCCTTACGTTAGAAATTTAGATATACGACTTGAAGAAAATAAAAAAATTCTTATTGCTGGAACTTATCATCTCTCAAATGGACAGTTGGTGGTGTTTGACATCAACAACAACTGCTTGTTATACATTTGTAATGAAGGAGATATTGTAGCTACGTTACCTTTGCCGTCTGTTGCAACAGACATATGCCAATGGGATTGTAATCAAATAGGTGTCACATTACCCCTCGAGAAACAATTACGGCTTATAGGAAACCTGTCAAAGAAAGTTAGAATTGTAGCATTAAGCCACCCTTATGTAAAGGTGCGTAAGCTGGGTGAAGGTCAGATTGTCTGTTATTGTGATAAACCCTCACATTTAGACATTGTATCGATTGAAAACCACAACCAAGGGAAAGTAATCTCTACAATCACTATTCCTTTTGTACTTAAGTCATTAGCAGTGGAAAATGAAACGCAAAATGTATTGATTGTGGCTAAGGAAAAAGTATTTCTTTACAAGACTACTACTACTACTAAGAGGAGGAGGAGGAGAATTAAAAAGAAGAGAAGCATGATCCCGAGTGTTTTACTGTCCCAAGTCAAACCTCCACCCATTCTCTATGGTGGATGTATTGATAATATGTTTGTTTATCTGATAGACAACAGTCATGTGTTTGCTATAAATGAGCATAACTTGGTGGAGAGAGATCATGTGGCAAACGATCAGCTTAACATGCACATTGACTTGGTAGATGTATTTTCTAGAAACATTTGTGTTAGTGAAATGTTTTCTTCAACGGTACATGTAGAGGATCTGACAGTTTCTGATAAACCTCATTATTTGGCCTATCCTCAACGTTCCCAAGGCATAGAAAAGCTAGTGTACAAGAATTTGGTTATTACTGAAAATAACTTGATTGCAATATTTGACGACAGTGAGGCAAACATTAAGATATTAACATTTGACGGTCATCTTGTTGACTCTGTCAAAACGAATGTCGTCCCTAGATATGTGTGTCGCTGGCGATCAAACACACTGGTTATTACAACTAACAGCTCCCAGTTGCTGACATTAAAAGTGAACTTTCCATTGATGGTGACAACTTACCGGATGAAAAACGTATATAGATGTATTGCTTCCTTCTCCGATAATCTATTGGTGTGTAATAGAAGTGGTGATAAAAATACTTTGTTTGTCATTGACATTGATGAAATGCATTCAACTGTGAAGATAATGAAAAAAATAAAAATCAATAAAATAGTGAGACACATGAACTATGACATAAAGAATATTGCAGTTACGGTTAATGATGACATCATTGTCAACATTGGTGCTCATGTCGTATTCGTCAACCGTAATGGTGAATGTCTCTCTTCACTTAATCACTATTTTAATATTGATTATCAAAGCATGGGGATTGGTGACACTTATCTGTACCTTCGTGGGTTTTGCGATATATATGGTTATGATACACATGGTTATATTGCCTGTTTGTCACAGACTGGCGAATACAAAAAAGTATTTTCAAAGATGAGGGATTTTAAAGAAGATTTATATATTGAAAAATTAAATTGTAATGGTCCAAGATTTGTTGGATTTAACACTTTTCGCAGCATGAATAATTTGTATGTTGAAGGCTTGCTTAACCTCAGTCGCGAAAGATTCACTGTTACTCGTTTACAAACAGACAACTGTCCTGTTCAAGTAAAAGATATTGATATCTCTGCCAACGGACGGACAGTTGTGTGTGAAAAAGCTAACAGTGGCAATGTTAAAATATTTGATATATATAGGGAGTTTCTATGTCACAGAGATCTTCGAACTTTAGTTGGTGGTGTATGTTTTACAGAAGAAAACAATATAATGGTTACAGTCCCTAACAGACAAGAAATATTTCAACTAAGTCAACGAAATTTGGTGTTACGTAAAGTCTGGCAAAGTCCTGCACCTTTCGGTGCAATATGGAAAAAAGTGGAGAACATTTACTGTTGTGTGCATATTAATTTGACTGAATATTATAGCATAAAGATTGATGGAGACCAACTGAAGGTTCTGGATTGTGTGTCATTATCAATGCTTGATTCTGGTCTTCATTTCCCTTCCATTACATCTCAAGCGAACAAGGAAATATTCAGTAATGAATTAATTAATAAGTTGAAATACAGTGAAGGAGGAGAACGAAAACTTAAATCAGGGGAAATAGTTTGTAAAGGTAGATTGAAGGCGAGAAATGGTAATTATATGGCAGAGAGTGTGCTGGGGACTGATCAAATAACTGTGCGGAGAATGCCATATAGAACAGCAATGTTTTCTGCTTCCATTCCTCCTTGTGATAAACCAGTTGATTTCAATGACATCCGGAAATTAATTATGTTAGATGCTAATGTTGCTGTGTTCTTGCAAATAGATACTGTCATAGTAATTACCACAACAGGTGATGTACTTCAACATAAACAACTACAACGAAAGCCATCACCAAAAGACATATGTCGGTGGACTGATGAACAGTTCATAGTCACGTCTGGTAAACAACTGACATTCTTCAACAGAAATCTCTCCCTTTTAAAAACCATCAACACCGAAAAATATTACAATAGAATTTATAAAAAGAATGACAATCAACTTGTGTGTGCATCTAGTTGTGCTGTATATAGAGCTGACATCCGGTTTTCATATGTAGATATAGTTGGCATTTATGGTGACACCTGTAAACACATTCGTCGAGTGTGTTGTGGGCAATATATAATCACAGCAATTGGTGTCACATCTTGTGAAGACATTGTTGTTATCAAAAAAATTTATGACTATACTGTCCTTTTCTACAGAGAACATTTGGTCAGGAGTTTAAAAGTTATGATAGAAGTAGAACCTGATCTAACTATACATGGTGAAAATGTTTATGTAACAGATTCAGAGAACGATATTCACCAAATATCTGTGGATAGCATACAAGAAACATTTAAAGATGAGGATGAAGATCAAATACCTGCAGAGAGTGAAGATCAAATGTCTGCAGAGAATGAAGATCAAATATCTGTAGAAAGTGAAGATCAAATATCTGTAGAAAGGGAAGATCAAATATCTGAAGAGAGTGAAGATCAAATATCTGAAGAGAGTGAAGATCAAATATCTGAAGAGAGTGAAGATCAAATATCTGAAGAGAATGAGGATCAAATATCTGAAGAGAGTGAAGATCAAATATCTGAAGAGAGTGAAGATCAAATATCTGAAGAGAGTGAAGATCAAATATCTGAAGAGAGTGAAGATCAAATATCTGAAGAGAGTGAAGATCAAATATCTGAAGAAAGGGAAGATCAAATATCTTCAGAGAATGAAGATGCAATACCTAACGATAGACCACATTTATTCCTCAGTGGGGATGATGTTGAAGCCATCAATGTTATTGGGCTTGCTGTTTTTGAAAATTCTGTTGTAATTTTTGGACCAGTTCATGGAAACCAGTCTTATTGTTTTTTTCATTATGAAAGATAAATAGCTATATAAATTTTTACAGTTGTTGTTGTTGTTACAAATATCTGCTACCACATCTGCTGACTATCAACTATTCATTTTGCATTCTTCATTAATATGTACACACACACACACACAAATGTATATGTGCCTATATGTATATGAAAGCATGTGTACATGTATGTATGTTGGCAGGTTGGTATGTGTGTGTGTGTGTGTGTGTGTACATGTGAGTACATAAGTGGAAAACAAAGTGGAAAAAAATAGTACTCAAATACCAAGGGTAGAGTAATATGTTTTTATTAAGGCTGCAAAATTATCGCAAGACCCTTGCTCAGAGTATTACGTTCCTCTTCGTCAGACAGCCATGATGAAAGTGTTCATCACAACTGTCCAACGAATGGAAACATGAAACTCCAAGTAACAGTTTTCTGTTAATTTTGCAGGTTTAATGTGTGTATATATGTGTATATCATCATCATCCTCATCACCATTTAACATCTGTTGTCCATGCTGGCATGGGTTGGATGGTTTGACCAGGCTGAGGGTCTGCTCTAGACTCCAGTCTGATTTGGCATGGTTTCTATAGCTGGATGCCCTTCCTAATGCCAACCACTCTGAGAGTGTAATGAGTGCTTTACTGTGCCACCAGTGAGGGTGCCAGTTGCGTGACACCCGTATCTGCTTTGATTATGATTTCACTTGGCTTCACGGGTTTTCTTTCAAGCACAGCATATTACTAAAGGCCTCGGTCATTTGTCATTGCCTCCATGTGAAGGCACATGGCCTAGTGGTTAGAGCAGTGGACTTGTGGTCGAGGGATCACGGGTTCGAATCTCAGACCGGGTGATGTATGTGTTTATGAGCGAAACACCTGAGCTCCATGCAGCTCTGGTAGAAAGTAATGGCGAACTTCTGCTGACTCTTTCACCACAATTTTCTCTCACTCTTTCCTCCTGCATCTTGCTGCTCATCTGCAATGGACTGGTGTCCCGTCCAGGTGGGGAACCTATATGCCAAGGAAAGCGGGAAACCGGCCCTTATGAGCAAGGGATGGCTCGAGAAGGAACAATCATTGCCTCCATGAGGCCCAATGCTTGAAAGGTGCTTTTTACATGCCACAGACACAGGTGCAAGTTACACAACAGTGGCATCGGCCACATTACCTCCATTAAGCCCAGTGCTCAAAAGGTGCTTTTTACATGCCACAAGTGGAGGTGCGTGGCTTAGTGGTTAGGGTGTTGAACTCATGATCGTAAGGTTGTGGTTTCGATTCCTGGACCGGGCGATGCATTGTGTTCTTGAGCAAAACACTTCATTTTCACATGGCTCCAGTCCACTCAGCTGGCAAAAATGAGTAATCCTGCGACGGACTGGTGTCCCATCCAGGTGGGAAATTTCTATGCCACTGAAACTGGGAAACCGGCGCTTATGAGCCTGGCATGGCTCAAGAAGGAACATTTATAAAAAAAATTCTTTTTACATGCCACAGATATGGATACCAGTTGTGTGACACTGACAACAGCCACAACTATGATTTCACTTGGCTTCATGGATCTTCTTAAGCATGGCATATCACCAAAGGTCTCAGTCACTAGTCATTGCCTCTATGAGGTCCAATGTCTGAATATCATGTTTCACCAGCTTGTCCCATGTCTTTCTGAGTTTTAGTCTTCCACAGCTTCCCTCCACTGATAGAAATTGGCACTTCTTCACACAGCTATCCATATGCACCACATGACCATATCAATGCAGTCGTCTCTCTCGCACACCACATCTGATGCCTCTTATGCCCAACTTTTCTCTCAAAGACACTTAAACTCGATCGTACATGCACACTGACATTGCACATCCAGTGGGGTATACTAAATTCATTCTTTCAAGTTTTTACATGTTCTCTGCAGTCTTAGCCCATATTTTGCTGGTGTGTAGCATGGCTGTTCACACATAGTCATCATAGAATCTGCCCTTCACTCTGAGGGAGAAGGCCTTTGTCACCAACAGAGGTAGGAGCTCTTTGAACTTTGCCCAGCCTTTACTTATTTTAGCAGCTACGCTCTCAGAGCATCCATCTCCACTACTGACTTGGTCACCTAGATAATGGAAGCTAGCAATTAACTTGGCATTTGATGGAGTCTATTTTCTGTACATTTTTAGTGCTAGCTGTACTTGTGCACCTTCTACACACAGAAACTAGTCTCCCTGTTAACCTTCCTCTGATATTGCTGCACCTCTTATGTGTCCATAACTTATACCAGGTATATCTTATGGAGTTTCTACGTACACCTTTTCTGCAGATCAAGCAGGGCCATCTACTTGTAGGGACTTATATATATATATATATATATAGATAGATAGATAGATATGCATATATATATATATATACATATATGTATATACCTACATATATATGTATATATACATGCATATATGGGTACAGGATCTTAAAAAAACGTTGAACACAATGAGAAACGAAAGCATAAAAACAAAAACATAGAAACGAAATTTTTTTCGAACAACGAAAAAAACAAACGGAGAAACGAGACCTACAAGATAAAGAATATTCCCCTTCATCAGTTGTTCCTGTCTCATCTACTCTGCATTTCGAAGGGAAGGACAATACACGACTTTGTTGAAACAGTCCTTCCCGCAAAGCAAATTAAATAAAATTTGAGATTATGTCTCGTTTCTCTGTTGTTTTTGTTTTTTCTTTCGTTATTCAAAAAAAAAGTTCGTTTTCTATGTTTTTGTTTTTTATGTTTTCGTTTCTCATTGTGTTCAACGTTTTTTTTTTATGTCCTGTACCCATATATGCGTGTATATATACATATATATGTAGGTATGTACATATATGTATGTATATATGCATATATTTATATATTACTAGCAGTATTGCCCGGCGTTGCTCGGGTTTGTTTCGACCCTTTAGAATTGGAATTTTTGAGAAGTAAAAACTTTTGTATTATGTAGCTTGTTATTCTCTTTAAGTGAACATTTTTTTTTCTGGTTGAAATACACCGAAAAATGGCGACACAACTTCAAAAAATCGTTAAAAAATAGGGATTTTCATAGAAAAAAAGCACTTTTTGATGTAAATAATTTTTGGTCTTAACCTGGTCCGATTTGAATTTTTTTCTTCTCCAGGTTGGGTATAGAGGAGAATCACACTAGTTTGAACATGAAGTGTGAAAACAGCTATAAGGTAGGAAACTCATGACCCCTTTCTGGCACGATAAACAATAAGACGCTTAATTACGAATATCATTTGAAATCAGTTTCGCCATTGCCGATATACCAGGATAAGATAAACTATGAAAAGAGGAGCAAACGTTTCGTCAATGATTCTTTGGAACATAAGGTCAAAGAAAACCAGTAGAAACATGTAGTGGATCTTGCATGCATGAAGTGGATTGGATCCACCATAGCCAAATTTAAATTAACACTGCAACAGAACTTTTTCCCACGGTAGAACAATGATTTTTCTCTGACAGCAGTTTTACATTTTCCAGATGCCTTTATATAGGCCGAAATAATGTTGTAACCACTTGACCCTTTCTAACCTCTTCTACTTCACCAAAAGCTAGAATAGAGAAAACAAGATCACCAACTAAATCTATTGTTCTCAAATATATATCTATCCTTCTGGATAGATATAAAAGCAAGCACACATCAAGCAAAAACCAGTCAGTCACAGTCAGTGACGACTCAACGAGTTCCGTCACATGGTGACGACTCATTGAGCATGAAGTCTGGCTGACCAGCTAGATCCTTCGGACAGAAGGAGAAATGAAGTTTACTGTCAGCAACTGTGAGACAACATCCCACACCTTACAACTCTCACTAGCTCTAATTCTGTTCTCTTACAACATCATTCTATCTCTCTCTGTAATTACTACTAAACATTGAAGAGGACACAAACACAAAATTTACTTCGCATGCTTTTGGATTTATCATAACCTGCCCATCGAGGCAAGGTATTGTAACGTAACGGCAAATAAACATTTCCTTAAAACTTCATGCATTGTTCATCTTTCACTTCCTACAGTATGCAATTATAACAACAAAATTTTATCGTTACAAACATCACACCAAGTAAGCGAATCAATAGCGGGCAGTGAGAACAGACGGAAATCAAGAAAATGATTCCGATTTTCGGAGCTATAAG
The DNA here is from genome assembly GCF_006345805.1 of Octopus sinensis. Classification (NCBI taxonomy): domain Eukaryota; kingdom Metazoa; phylum Mollusca; class Cephalopoda; order Octopoda; family Octopodidae; genus Octopus; species Octopus sinensis. The sequence continues at coordinate 11,811,846 of NC_043021.1, forward strand.
AATTCCTTGTCTTTCTCTTGATCCAAAGCGACCTGTTGTAAATCGGTTGGATCAGGGGTGGGCAAAGCGTTGACATGGACACGAGATAAGGTGTCCGCCACTGAATTATCAGTGCTCTTGATGTAACAGGTATCTGCAGTGAAATGCGAGATAAAATCGAGTGTCTGATATCTCGAGGGGAATGTTTATATGTTTTGGATTGCAATGCGAATGTCAAGGGTTTATAATCGATGAAAATTGTGAAAATGTCGTCCATCCAAAAAGGGCGGAAAATAGTTCACAGCTAGATAAGTAGCCAGTAGCTTTGTACAAAGGTTGCTGTGTCTCATTTCTGACGGCTTCAAACGCTTGGAAAAGAAAGAAAGAAAGAGGTTGCTAAGCATTGTGGACAAATTGTTGCAATGCTGCAGCAGTTCCTTATCTGAGTGGAGGCGCAATGGCCCAGTGGTTAGGGCAGCGGACTCGCGGTTTCGATTCCCAGACCGGGCGTTGTGAGTGTTTATCGAGCGAAGACACCTAAAGCTCCACGAGGCTCCAGCAGGGGATGGTGGTGATCCCTGCTGTACTCTTTCACCACAACTTTCTCTCACTCTTACTTCCTGTTTCTGTTGTGCCTGTATTTCAAAGGGGCCAGCCTTGTCACTCTCTGTGTCACGCTGAATATCCCCGAGAAGTACGTTAACGGTGCACACGTGTCTGTGGAGTGCTCAGCCACTTACACATTAATTTCACGAGCAGGCTGTTCCGTTGATTCGGATCAACCGGAACCCTCGTCGTCGTAACCGACAGAGTGCTTCCTTATCTGAAGCGTCGGCCATGAGGGCAATACGTTAGAGTAACAAAAAAAAAAATGATGAGGAAGGTATTAAGCGGTCGTGAGATGCACTAAAAATAAACAGCTAAATCGCACGCGCACAAAAACTGGTGGCAGGGGTTGCATAATTGTATGAATTCCCATGAATAGAAGATAGATTCGTAAAATTTTTCTGAAAATTCCAAAAAATAAAAATAAAGAGTCATGAGTGCGGTTGTTGTATGGATTGCTTAAACCAGAATTCCGCCGAAAACTCAATATACTGGCCATTGAGTCCCGCAACCGGTCACAAAGGCACCTAGTTAACTATGCGGCTAATAGCTATTCTTTTCTATTGCAGGCACAAGGCCTGAAATTTTGGGGAGGGAGCCAGTCGATTAGATCAACCCCCGTGCGTAACTGGTACTTAATTTATTGACCCCGAAAGGATGAAGGGCAAAGTCGACTTCAGCGGAATTTGAACTCAGAACGTAACGGCAGACGAAATGCTGTTAAGCATTTCGCCCAGCGTGCTAACGTTTCTTATTTCTTTATTGCCCACGGGGGGCTAAGCACAGAGAGGACAAACACGAACAGACAAAGAGATTAAGTCGATTACATCGATCCCAGTGCGTAACTGGTACTTATTTAATCGACCCCGAAAGGATGAAGGGCAAAGTCGACCTCGGCGGAATTTGAACTCAGAACATAAAGACAGATGAAATACCTATTTCTTTACTGCCCACAAGGGGCTAAACACAGAGAGGACAAACAAGTACAGACTAACGGATTAAGTCGATTATATCGACCAAGTGCGTAACGATGAAAGGCAAAGTCGACCTCAGCGGAATTTGCACTCAGAACGTAACGGTGTGCTAACGTTTCTGCCAGCTCGCCACCTTCGCAGGTAATATCTATTACGGCGAAGGCGGCGAGGTGGCAGAAACGTTAGCATGCCAGGCGAAATGCGTAGCCGTATTTCGTCTGCCGCACATGTGTTCGTGGTAAGAATTGCTGTTTCGTGGTGTTAATATTGTTAATAACTGTTGTTTCTTGTTAAACTGTTGAATAACTTAACTGTTGGAGTTTTCAATTGAAAACACTTAGTGCTTGTGGTAGCACGCGTTGTTCATTCCCCCTTTGGGGGGAAGAATGTCGTCTAGCATGGAGCCTACCGTTGGAGCATAAATACTTGTTTCTCCTGTTGAGAGGAGGAAATACATGTCCGGCGAGGAGCCAACTATAGACAAGGAAATAGGGGTTTCCCCCGCTACAAGAAGGAATAGCAGAGAGGATAATATATTTGATATTTTTGGAGATGTGTCTGAGAGCTCGTCAGAACTTTCACCAGAAGAGTTTCCGACTTTGCCAGAGAACAAAGGCATTGTGTCGAAGAGAATAATTGATGTGCCTAGCATCCAGATAGAACCAAAAAATGGAAAAAAAAGTTTTGCGTTGGCTGCTGGGGGTGGAACCCAGATACTGTCGACGAATAAAAGCGAAATTATGAAATACAGCAAAATGATGGAAATAACTGACAACGGTGTGAAAATTGAACCTCCGCAAAAGTTATTACAGGAAGAAAAGCAAAAAACAATAATTTTCAAAACATATTGTCTACAAGAAAGAAAAATTGAAAGAATGTCAGAAGAGAAAATAGAAAAGTGCTTAAAGCCAATATTGGGCGACGTAGTATTTCTGAGAAGAGGAAAAAAATTCGGAACGGTGGAAGTAAGGTTCACCAATAAAGAAATAGCACACAAGAACTCAGTTGAAACGTTGAAAACGAACGACGTGGAGTTAATCCCCTATTATATGGGGATGAGGACGTCGTGAATAAAAATTACAAGGGTCCCGCCAGAGGTCGAACCTATGTGGTTGTTGGCGGCAGTCCTAATCAAAGAGGTAGAAAAAATTACTCTCCTCCAGGCTACCGCTACGGAAAACCCACGCTGGGATGGTCAAACAATTAATCTTCTCATTCAAGCGGACCCTAAAATAATTCAAACAATTCCTGAGACAATTGAGGTAGGGGAGGAGAACCTCGTGGTGTTTGTTGAGGGCCGAAAACCTCGATGTTTTTTATGTGGTCAATTAGGCCACATTCGAAGGAACTGCAAGGAAAATGAAGAAGAGGAGGAAGAGGAGAAAAAAGACAAAGAGGAAGAAGATAAAGAAGAAACAGATGAGAAAAAAACAACAAACAAAAGAAAAATACAACCAGCAACCCAGCCGAGAGCGGCGACTACTACAGAACAATGACCAAAAAAGACTGCCAGAAGAGAAAAAGAAGAAAAAGGCATAATAGCCGTATACACTAAAGATACTGAGCTCATGAGAGACATTCAACTCATAAAGACTGTAAAAAAATTGATAACCTTTCAGAGGAATTTATCAATTACGACATATATGAAGTCTCAAATAAGACTTATAGAATTCTACAAAATAAGTACAGAAAGACTGTATCTTCATTGAGATTAGATTTTAACAAGTCAATATTTCATGGATTACCAGCTCCGATCCCGCGAGAAAAGGAAAAGGTGGAGATTCCCCCTCCACCTGATAATTCTGTGTCGGTGGTGAGACGGGATTTTGACAAATCTATTTCCCAAGACCGTCCACCTCCGACCCTGGATCAAAAAAAGGTGGAGGGTCCCCCTCCACCGGACAATCCTAATTAAACAGGTAAGTGATGGCTATTCACATTGGTTGTTTAAATGTTCATGGCCTGTTGTCAAGCTGGAAGCAAGGACGCTTTCTGAATGACATCAGGTCAAGAAATTTGGATGTAATTGTTGCAACGGAAACCCGGGTGAAGGGGCCAAGAGATCTGCTCCCCCTCCTGAACGGCTACGAGAAATACGTTTCTCCGAGTCGGGCAGGAGGTGGGGGTGGGGTGTTGGTCCTACTAAAAAGAAACCGGGTAGCCGAGAAAAAGTTGACATTCAGTTGTGGCAAGACAATCAGGCTGGTTGCTATTTACGCACCAAACATTATTGGCCCGCAAACTGAATATTTTCGTGGCCTAGGAAAGTTCCTAGCCATGTCGCATTCACTAGTAGTGTTAGGAGACTCTAATACAATATGTGCAGCACACACAGATTGTGTTGGCTCAAACTTGAACATGAACAGAAAATGTAACCCAGGCTTTCGGGATCTGCTAAGTCAATTTCAGCTAGCAGATCCATATAGGTTGGAGCACCCGAACACTCCACAGTGGACGTGGTCAAATAGTGACGGGTCTACCAGAACATATCTAGATAGGATTTTAATTAGAGAAAAAGATAAGTCCATAGTTGAGTGTCCACAGTTTTTTCTAGTCAGCTACAGTGACCACAAGATGGTTACCTGTAAACTGACGGTAGATAAGTTGCATAGACAGGGATCTGGCTACTGGAAACTCAATACGTCCCTTTTGGCGATTGAGGAGTACAGAAAGCGGATCAAGATGTTAATACAGAGGGCATTAACAGTACCATCATTAATAACAAATGGTGGTACGCCCTAAAAAGAGCCATCAAATATGAGTCTATTAGGTTTAGCATAAGTTTAGCTAAGAAGGGACGTAAAATAGGAGATGGTCTAGTTAAGGAACTAGAAGAAGCCTGGAGGACTGGTAATACAGACCAAGCGAGGGTGAAAAGACTGGAGTTAAACCAACATCTTGAAGCCCACCACATGGGAAGTATTACCAGAACTAAGTTACGTGCAATGGGAAGTGAAGGAATCAAAGCCGCTGGATGGGCCCGAGTGGTGGAAGCTCGGCAAGGAAATAGTTCCTCTATTCGGTCTTTGACGAATCAAAATGGTGTCTTGGTAAACGAACCCGAGAAAATGTGTGAGGTCTTTCGGGAGTACTTCGCCCAGCTGTTCGGGGGTGACGGCGGTCCTGGTGGTGGGAGAGCCCTCGAGGACTTTCTTACCGGGCTGCCGTGCCTCTCGGGGTCGGATGCGGAGTCTTGCGAAGAGCCAATCACACCTGAGGAGGTGATGGAGGCTTTGGCCGATTGTAAAGCGGGTAAGTCGCCGGGACTTGATGGTCTTACGTACGAGCTATATAAATGTATGCCAGACTTGTTCGGGCAACTACTGACTGACGTGTACGCGAACTGGAAACAGAATGGGTTTATTCCCAGATCTGTGCGCCGGGGAGTAGTGACGTTGGTCAGAAAGGACCTGGACAAGGGGGACGTTCTAGAGAATTTCAGGCCCATCACTCTGTTAAACGCAGAAGTGAAGATTTTGGCCAAGGTTCTAGCAAAAAGGTTGGCGCGTGTCGCGAATGGTATAGTCGGGGAGGCACAGACATGTGCCATCCCAGGCAGAACCATTCAGGATACCCTCCATCTTATTCGCTATACCATAGAGAGGGTTGGTAATAAATCTGGCAAAGGTGGGGCATTGGTGCATTTGGACCAGTCTAAAGCTTTTGATAGGGTTGACCATCGATACCTAGCGACTGTACTTGCGCGGTTTGGCCTGGGTCTTGGCTTCCTCAGGAGGTTTATCGCTTTGTACCACAACATTGACTCGATAGTTCGGGTGAACGGTTTCCTCTTGAAGCCGTTCTGCATCAGACGCTCGGTTCGTCAAGGATGTCCGCTTTCACCACTTTTGTATGTGATGGCTCTCGAGCCATTACTGCAAAGGTTGAGTGGCATCCCGAGAGAACCAGGACTAGAGGAGTTTGTTGCGGCTTTCGCGGATGATATCACTATCAGTGTAACCACAGTAGCACGCCCACGTGAAGTAGGTAAGACTATTGAGGCTTACGAGGAGGTAGCAAGAGCAAAGATTAACCGGGAAAAGTCGGTCGGCTTGCAGCTCGGCACCTGGGTTAGCAAGTCGATGCCTGCGCTGGACGGAGGGACCGGTTAAGTTGCTGGGAGTCTGGTTTGGACCAGGCCTCCAGATAGAGAAGAACTGGACGGAGGTATTGAGCAGGGTGGCTGCAGTAGTCAAGACCTGGTCTTGGCGGTGGCTATCCCTGAAAGGGAGGGCGGATGTGGCCAATGTGTTTATCGCATCGGTCATTACCTACCGCCTGACCGACGTGCCCTGTCCGGATTCGTGGTTGATCAGGTTGGAGAGACAGTTCTTTCGCTTTTTGTGGAAGGGCAGGTCGCCACTTGTGAAACGCTCTGTCTGCTGTCAAAAGCCTTTAAAGGGAGGTTTAGAGATGCCTTGGTTAATGATGCGCAGACATGCGTTGAGGTTGAGGCACCTCTGGATTCTCCTGGATAGTGAACGGGTGTGGTCTCCGCTAGCCAGACAAATGTTCCCTGAGTTCAAGAGTTTTGCGAACAGGAAGCCTGGTGATCTCGTAGACCGAGGTCGAGTGAGTGGCATAAAGAGTGCCGTAAGGCCCTCTTGCTGTTCCGGCGCTCGGGCAACGCCAGCGGTGGGGGTTCCACACGGATTTTATATAGTGGGTTGGTAGAGTCTGAATGCGACGATGGCCTGGGGTCGACTCTAGGTCTCGGATTTATTCAACTGGACAGCTTGTTTAATCGTACATTCGGGTTGAGAACGTTGGACAACTTCCAAAAGTCCTTAACCTGGCAATGCTACAGAGGTGCCTTGCCCGTTTGGGATAAGCTCGCAAGACATGGTAAACGTCAGTCGCCGACCTGTCCAAGATGCGGGGGTACAGGGAAACCGTCCCTCACGCTATTGTTCAGTGTCCGGAGATAACTGAAATGTGGGCTTATGCTGAACATCTGTTGTCCGGCGAAGGAAGAGTACGGCTGTCAACTGAGTCAATTATAAAAATTGACCCACCGGGAGTTCTAATGAACGATGGTAAGAATTGTTTTCTCACGGTTGTAGCAATAGCAAAAGAGGCAGTATGGAAGACTAGGATAAAAGGAATTAAGACAGGCAACTTTATCTCTGGTGACAATTTACGACCCTTTTTTTCTTTTCATTTGAAAAGGAAACTGTGGCTGGAGAAGAGGTGTCTGTCAGAGTGTACGTTCCAAAAGAGATGGAAGTATGTTGCACGAGTGTTGTGCGTGCAAGGAACCGTGTGAAATGACGAGGGGGAAAAAAAAGGAAAAATAAAAAGGTATCAGCGGTAGATCGGGACTTGTGGGATCGGAGCGTAACTTGATCATCGCTTCATTTGTATTGTTTTTGTACTGTGTATTCCATTCGATTTTTATGTATTGTATTTTATTTTTGAAGTCACATTTATGTAAAATCATATCGATTCACTGATCCCATCAGTTGTACTGTCCATATCTATGTTTGGCCCCCGGTGGGCAATAAAGAAATTCGTATTTCGTCTGCCGTTACGTTGTGAGTCCAAATTCCACCGAGGTCGACTTTGCCTTTCATCCTTTCGGGGTCGATAAATTAAGTACCAGTTACGCACTGGGGTCGATGTAATCAACTTAATACCTATGTCTGTCCTTGTTTGTCTCCTCTATGTTTAGCCCCTTGTGGGTAATAAAGAAATACGTATTTCGTCTGCCATTATGTTCTGAGTTCAAATTACGCCGAGGTCGAATTTGCCTTTCATCCTTTCGGGGTCGATAAATTAAGTACCAGTTACGCACTGGGGTCGATCTAATCGACTTAATCCGTTTGTCTGTCCTTGTTTGTCCCCTCTATATTTGACCCCTTGTGGGTAATAAAGAAATATGTATTTCGTCTGCCATTATGTTCTGAGTTCAAATTCCGCCGAGGTCGACTTTGCCTTTCATCCTTTCGGGGGTCGATAAATTAAGTACCAGTTACGCACTGGGGTCGATGTAATCGACTTAATCCTTTTGTCTGTCCTTGTTTGTCCCCTCTATGTTTAGCCCCTTGTGGGCAATAAAGAAATAAATATCTATTACGGCCATGCAGAACGAAGAGATGAAAAAAAAAAAAAATCCGTGCCAGGGGCAGCTACTCTGCATTTACTCATTTCATCGTTCACATCATGTCGGATCATAACTCCCCACTTTGTAATTCATCACATTTGAGACTTATCATTAACGCTGATGATGTCGGTTATAGCCAGATCAGAGACGAAGGTATTGCCGAATGCATAGACGCCGGCTCAGTCACCAGCTGCTCTTTATTGGTGAACGGTGTCTCTGCTAAGTCTATTATTATAGCAAGGTGCTCCAAAGTATCACTCGGTATATTTATTGTTTACATATCTCACACAATAACATTCTCAATGGACAATTCTCGCCAAGTCAAAACAATGTAGTTTTGACTCGGCATTTGTTTATTCTGTTTTTTTCTTTGTTTTCGGCAATCTTTCGTCTCTAGTAGACCTTTCCGTCGATTTCCGTAAAAATTTTTTTTTCTTTACATATGGGCTTCCGGGAACTTTTGAAGTAATGAGAGCGAAAGAGACTAAGAGAAAGCGATTTTATGACGAGGGAAGTTCTTTTGAAGTTACCGTGCATGGGAAGCATTGATGGACATGTGTGTGTGTGTGTGTGTTTGATGGGGTGTGGCAGACAGACAGTATGTTGTGTAAGTGAAGTGTTTCTGTTAGTGTGTGTGAAAGAAAGAGATAACTGACATTTTTTACTCGGTGTATGTGTATATGTATGTATATTACTTCAAAAGTTCCCGCAAGCCCTTATGTAAAAAAAAAAAAAATTTTACGGAAATCGACGGAAAGGTCTACTAGAGACGAAAGATCGCCTTGATTTCTTTTAGCTCGTGTGGGTCACACTTTGCAAATTATATATTGCATTTTATTTACTTTTGTCGTTTTGGGTATTTTTGTTTGTTTTGTTTTTTAAATATAAATCTGGACGGAGCATGGCTGTGTGGTAAGAAGCTTGCTTCCCATCCACTTAGTACATGGTTCCGGGTTCAGTCCCCCTGTGTAGCACCTTGGGCAAGTGTCTTCTACTATAGCCTCGGACCGATTAAAGCCTTGTGAGTAGATTTGGTCGACGGAAATTGAAAGAAGCCCGTTGTATGTGTTCAAATTCCGCCGAGGTCGACTTTGCCTTTCATCCTTTCGGGGTCGATAAATTAATATATATATATATATATATATATATATATATATATATATATATGTAATTATAACAAAAATATGTCTCATACATATTATTGTAGAAAAAAGGAAATAGTAGTCCTTTGGCTGCTATTTCTAAAATTTTCGGTATGTGGTCATGCAACTTGTTGCAAACCTTTATTGTTATAATTATATAAGTTTTTACCGAATATGGTCCTTTTCCATACCGAAATACTACTAGGTGAAATTTGTTGATTTTATTAAATTAATTATCTTTCACCCTATATCTGTAATGATATATGTATTTGTTATTTGTCTTGGCCACTGATGTTGGTGTGTTTATGTCCCCCGAAACTTTAAGGTTCTGCAAAAAGAGACCTGTAGAATAAGTCCTGAGGTCGATTTGTTCGACTAAAGGTGGTGCTCCAGCATGGCCGCAGTCAAATGACTGACACTAAAGAGTAAAAAAATTAAAAGATATATGTATATAATGCCAGTTGATCATATGCCCGAAAAAGAAGTGGACTCTAAACGTTAGAGTGGAATAGTTATGTGTTTACAGACTGGCCAGATAATTAACTTAATAATGTTTATTTGGGGATGGCCATATTTGGCCAAATAAACACACATGCTCTATATATTTGGTCTTCACTTGAACCTTGTCATCATTATTATTATAGTTTATTTGCCAAACTCTGTCGTCCCAAGTCCTATGACCTCGTTAATGATTCTTTATGCCATATATCACTCTTTGTTCTGCTTAACGCATTAGCAAAATATCACTGTCCCCGAGAATAACAATATCTGTTTCAACGCTTGGTTTCACTTCAAGAATCTTGCGAAACACACTCACTCACGCACGAGTGGACCATCGTCAGTTTCGGCGATCAACTGAATTAGCTTGCAAATGGCCGAGAATTTCATGGACACGTGTACATTTCACGTAATTCTCAGGTAGAATCTAGAATCAGCCTGATAGTATGTATGAAGGTGTGTCTTTGAATTCCAGGTAAAACCCACCAGACGCTCGTCTATATAGGTTCTGTCAAGCCAATTTCACTCACAAAGTGGGTCTTCTTGAGATTTCATGCTTACAAGGCTAACTTTTCAATCGTTCAGTCACATTGTACAACCACCTACCCCCACCTCTCCCTCTCCATCTCGCTCCCACCCTCTCCCCCCTCTCTATATATGACTGCAATGTTATGACTGAAACAAGTAAAAGATATATATATATATATGTATGTATGTACGTATGTTTATGAATGTTTATATGTATGTGTGTGTATATATATATATATATATATACATATATATATATATAAATATATACATAATTATATATATAAATATATACATAATTATATATATAAATATATACACACATATATATATACATATATACACACATATATACATATATATATGTCTGTATGTCTGCCTTCAATGCTGGTATGGGTTGGACAGTTTGACAGGAGCCAGCCAGGTAGAGGATTACCCCCGGCTATTATGTCTGTTTTGGCATTGTTTTTATGGTTGCATGCCGTTCCTAACACCATTCACCCCACAGAGTGGACTGAGTGTTTTTTACATGGCACCAGCACAGGCGAGGTCAGTTTTGGCACGGTTTTTATTGCTGGATGCTCTACCAAACGCCAACCACTTGAAGAATTTTAGTCAACTTATCAACTCCAGTACTAATAATCATAATTATTTTGTTTTTGTAAAGGCTGGTTCTTTCTTCTGTCAGTCACTTTTGCTGAACTTCTAAGTTATGGGGACATAAACATACCAACACTGGTTGTCCAATGATGGTGGGGAACAGACACACAAAGACACACATATATACATATATGTGTATTTAATTGTTTTGAGAAAGAAGATTGATTTGAAATTCTCTCACAATAAAGAGGTTTGGACTTAGAAGTGCTCAAAAGTAACTTGAGACAAAAGATATAAATATGTAATATGAAGAAACAAAAGACCAGGTAATTCAATCCACAAACATGACTCTGATTAGAGATGGATTTAAAGGACATGATAGATTTAAAATATATTGGATTGGTGCATAATTATTGCGGCTTTTTTTCAACAAATTTTATTCAACAAAAACAATAACAGCATGTAACAAAAACATCTTTAAATGATTATTCCCGGAGCATATTCACCATCTACTTCAATTACTGCTTCCCATTTGCTTGGCAGATAGTCAGACTGTCATTTTAAAATGTTTTTCTTAAAAATTGTTATTGTTTTTTATGGAGATGTACTTGCATAGCAAGTGACCTGATCTGCTTGTTTTAGATTTTAAATATATATGTATGCATAAATGTTGAACAACAAGAATGAGTGCTCAACATCGCAATGGTAGATGGAATTTCTTTATTTGTGTATTAAGGCTACCATTGGTTTCATGTTAAGAAAAATATCTTAATATCCTAACCCTTTTTCAAATGAATCGTGCAGAAGAATGGTGTTCATCTTAATTTGGGATGAAAACAAATGAATTAACTCTACTAAATATTGTGAACACATTTCCTTCCAATTGTTTCTACAAACTCTCTTTCTCCCCCTCCTTCTCTCTCTCTCTCTCTCTCTCACACAGATACACACACAGAGACACCCCCCCCCCACACACACACAATGCATATAGGTAAATCATGAATTATGTTTACAAGTGTAATGTTAGACCTGTCATGAATATGTGTGTTTTTTAGGACTTCATCTGTCAAAATATTTTCTTTCTCCCCTGTCCAAAAATGTTGGTTTTTCATTTTTCATTTTTAATCACAAGATCTATAAGGATACATGTCATCATCATCATCATCATTATCATTATCATCATCGTCATTTCATCGTTATCATTTTTCATGTCCACTTTTCTCTGCTTGCATGGGTCAGGCAAAATTCTTAGAGGCAGAATTTTTTTTCTATGGCCTCATTCTCGTCTCATCACCTAATACAAGAGCACTTTCAGTTGGGTCCCACCTGCCCCGATAAAGTTCCTTCCATCGCCCTCAAATAACACTTGCTGTATATGGCTGTGTGGTAAGAAGCTTGCTTCCCAACCACATGGTTCTGGATTCAGTCCCACTGCAAGTGTCTTCTATTACAGCCTCAGGCCAAACAAACCCTTGTAAGTAGGCTTGGTAGATGGAAACTGGAAGAAGCCTGTTGTATATATATTGGATCATCCCATAAATAATGTGGTTTTTTTATACTTTTATTTTTCAAAATTAAGATAAACACAGTTCTTTTTAAATCTAAAATATACTCTCCTTCATTTTCTACAATGCTCTTCCATCTATCTGGTAGACTTGCAAGGCCCCTCTTCCAAAATTCACTTGTCCATGATGAAAAATGCTCCTCCAATACTGTTCTGACTTTGTCTACAGAATTCATATTGGCGTTAGGAAGGGCATCCAGCTGTAGAAACTCTGCCAGATCAAATTGGAGCCTGGTGCAGCCATCTGGTTTGCCAGTCCTCAGTCAAACCATCCAACCCATGCCAGCATGGAAAGCAGACGTTAAACGATGATGATGATGATGATCTATGTGTGTGTGTCTGTGTTCATTCCCGCCCACTTACTCATTACCACTTGACAATGAGTATTGGAGTGTTTACTTCCTCGTAACTTGGTGGTTCAGCAAAAGAGACTGATGAAATAATTGCCAGGCTTTAAAAAAAATACCTACTGGGGGTTGATTGATTTGACTGAAAATTCTTCACGATAGTGCTCCAGCATGGCTACAGTCAAATCACAATAAAAGATAATGAGATTGAACCTGAAACCACATAGTTGTGAAGCAAGCATCTGATACACACAGCCACACCTGCACAAGCACCAATAAAATAATTATATGTGTTATCACGTGATCACGTGACCGACCAGGCCATCAGATGTTGTTACACATCACTGGTCACAATGCTTTCGCATTGTTTTAGCCTTCGAATGACACCTAAGCGAGCAGGCCAACAGAAGAAAGAGTGAGAGAAAGAGTGGTGAAAGAGTACAGCAGGGATCACCACCCCCTGCTGGAGCCTCGTGGAGCTTGTAGGTGTTTACGCTCAATAAACACTCACAACGCCCAGTCTGGGAATCGAAACCGCGATCCTGCGACCGCGAGTCCGCTGCCCTAACCACTAGGCCATTGCACCTCCACATGTGTGTTATAGTGGGGTTAATTAGATTCTCTCTCTTTTCTCTTTACTCTTTTACTTGTTTCAGTCATTTGACTGCGGCCATGCTGGAGCACCGCCTTTAGTCGAGCAAATCGACCCCGGGACTTATTCTTTGTAAGCCCAGTACTTATTCTATCGGTCTCTTTTGCCGAACCGCTAAGTGACGGGGACGTAAACACACCAGCACACACACATATATATATACATATATACGACAGGCTTCTTTCAGTTTCTGTCTACCAAATCCACTCACAAGGCATTGGTCGACCCAGGGCCATAGCAGAAGACACTTGCCCAAGATGCCACGCAGTGGGACTGAACCCGGAACCATGTGGTTGGTTAGCAAGCTACTTACCACACAGCCACTCCTGCGCCTATTGTTAACTCTCCACCACTATCATTTGTATCAATTTATGAAACGAGATGCATTGTTGTAACTGAGGTAGTAATTTCCTTTTTAATTTCTAGGACTTCATCTCAACTTAACAGAAGGTTGTCCTATTGGGTCCTCATACGATACCCTGACAAATGAAGAAGGATTCTTTCGAGGCAAATTTGGATTTCGAGAAGCCATTGCCAATGGAAAAATTGATTCGGAGGAGGTATGCATACAGTCTTAATTATCCTTTTCTACTCTGGGCACAAGGCCCAAAATTTTGGGGGAGGGTGTTAGTCGATTAGATTGATCCCGGTATGCAACTGGTACTTAATTTATCAACCCTGAAAGGATGAAAGGCAAAGTCAACCTTGGCCGAATTTGAACTCAAAATGTAAAGGCAGATGAAATACTGCTAAGCATTTCACTCGGCATGCTAACATTTCTTATTTCTTTATTGCCCACAGGGGGCTAAACACAGAGGGGACAAAGACAGACAAAGGGATAAGTTTGGTTAGATCAACCCCAGTGCATGCCTGGTACTTATTTAATCGACCCCGAAAGGATGAAAGGCAAAGTCAACCTCGGCCAAATTTGAACCCAGAACGTAAAGACAGACGAAATACTGCTAAGCATTTCACCTGGCATGCTAACGTTTCTTATTTCTTTATTGCCCACAGGGACTAAACACCCGGTGTGCTAACATTTCTGCCAGCTTGCCACCTTATACAGTCTTAATTATGTCTGTCTAAACTTTACTATGTATATTTGTTGTTTTACCATCTTTTTTTCTCTATACCTTCTGCTTCCACTAAAGGTAGTTTAGGACAGTCTGCTTTTGTGAAAGCTGTTGTGTATGCAATAATGGCCAATTCATTTCCTTAATGATAGGTGCCTGTATGACTGTGTGGTTAAGAGGCTTGCTTCTCTACTATGTGGTCCTCAGTTCAATCTCATTGCACAGCCCCTTGGACAAGTGTCTTCTTATATAACATGGCCCTCTGTTGATTATGATGACAAGGGTTCCAGTTGATCTGATTGACAGAACAGCTTGCTCGTGAACTCAACATACAAGTGGCTGAGCACTCCTCAGACACGTGTACCCTTAACGTAGTCCTCGGGGAGATTCAGGGTGACACAGAGTGTAACAAGGCCGGCCCCTTTGAAATACAGGTACAAGAGAAACAGGAAGAAAGAGTGAGAGAAAACTGGTGAACGAATTCAGCAGGGTTTGCCACCACCTCCTGCTGGAGCCTCGTGGAGCTTTAGATGTTTTCGCTCAATAAATACTCACAATGCCTGGTCTGGGAATTGAAACTGCGACCCTACAACTACGAGTTCAGAGTTCACTGACCTAACCACTAGGCCATTGCGCCTCCACATCTTATGTAGCTCTAAGCTGATTGAAGTCTTGTGAGTGGAAATTGAAAGATACCTG